>NW_007245736.1:617230-655320 GCF_000164805.1 Carlito syrichta
AATCCACTCAACTCAGCCTCCCAAAGGCGCGGGATTACAGGCTGAGCCACCGAGCCCAGCTTCCATGACACTTGTTAAGGCACAGTGAGTAAGACTATTCAAGACCATCCCAGTCTGGGGACCACTGCAATAGGGTACTGCAGTAGGGGAGGGAGATTGGGCTGAACTTCACATATAGCATGGATCAGTGGGAATTTATAGCCAAGGAGTGGGCTGAGGTTCAGTGGATGGAAAAGAAGAAACATCATGGGTGGGGGATTCTAGCTGAACTGACCTAACAGGTTTCTTGCTTAAGGCAGGCCAGGGTAATCAGGTGTCACCTGTGTAAAGAAAAATTTAAAAGTCTCAGGAACCTTCAAATTTGTTATGCTGGAAAAATTATGTGACTGGAAAATGAGTCACACAACACGTAGCTGTTACTTCACAACTTTGTGTCAAAGTGTTAAATATTTGCCAGACCTCTACAAAGGTAAAAACACCTCCTGAGTCTCCAGATGGCTGCCCTCACACATTGCTCACAAGGAAATTCTTTACTGGCCCCTGAACATTTCAAGATGTATATCTTTCATAAACTAGACCACGTCAACTGTAACTTTAGGTCTGCAACCTACCTCTACCGCCTAGTCTGGAAGACTAAAGTATAGTAGATTTCACACTGACAATGTCAGTTACAAGTTTATCTTCCCAGGTACAGAACAAAAACAGGATGAGATCATTTATCTGCCTACCCTGAGATCTCTGCTTAATTAACTCTTCCTTTACTTTTTAAAAAATTGTTTACTTTATATGTTGAACCCGGGACTCTAATGAGAGAGATAGAGACCACAAAGAGCCAGCTCCGATGCAAACACACAAGGGTCTTTATTCAGGCTCGAGTCTGGGCTCACGCCCAAAGCAGCAGCTTCAGGGATAAGAGCCCTGATTCATAATGGCAAGTAGTTTTTATGCACAATTACAGAGGGAGGGGAAAGAATTTTAAACTTGATTTTACATGATTGGGTAATTTCTCCTAATGGGTACGGGAACACTTGGTATTGGTGGCTGCTACCCGTGATTGACAGAAACCCACTTAATGGGCCGAGTGGAATGTTAGATAAGTTAGGTCCATGCAGTCCCTGCGTATGAAGTAACCTGAGCTGGCAGGCAAAGGGTTACATTAGCCCTTTAAGTCTCCATCCCAAGGTATGCTTAGGAAAGCTTGTTTGCTTAACATTTACATAACATAACATGGTCATCATGGGACAACAAAAGCCAAACTTAACAAAGTTTTAAATATGAATGCGCAAACACATACAGTGAATGTGGGGGTAGAAAATTCATATACTAATTCTGGGAAATTTATAAAATATCACAAACGTCTTATAGCAAGGCGGTTTTTTTGTAAAGGTCTCTGATTCTCTCAAGTTTACATAGCCACTGCGGGTAAATTAACACTGGGATGAAAACCGTGATATAGCAGTTGGCGCCTCAGAGTCTGCTTGTAAGAATGTCTGAAAGGGGCTTATCGCTTTATCATTTACATCCCTTGTAAAAGCAGAAGTTAGCCTGGTAATTGGGGCTGACAATGCTTAACTTAAGAGTTCTAAATACAAACACCACTTAAGCCATTATACAATTGGTCATTACCTGGTACAGACATATGCCTAATTCTACGGGGTCTGAGGTAGGATTTAAAGTACTAAGATTTCATTTGAGATAGCATTTAAAGTACTAAGATTTCATAAAATACATGAGGTAGGAATACACAAAATATATAGTAACCATGAGGTAGGGATATATGAAATATAGTGAACTAAACACTACTTTTACAGCAAGTATGGCTTTTTAAGTTTCCTGGTTTCTTGGGTCTCTCAATAGCATGCTCTTAACCTAAGTCTATTTTTGTCCTCTCAGTAATAAACTTATTTATGACCTTATTTGTTCTATTTATCATTATCATTATCTCAGGAGTGTGTTTCTGGTAAAACTTGACTGTAAGATATAGTTAATGCAGATCAAATTGAGGAATATTTTGAATGAAATCTGAAATGGAAACATAGACACGTGTTCAATTTTAAAAGTATGGAATGCCTGCGTTCACAGCATGCTAGAAGATGCTTATGGAGAAAGGGAGATTGGTGTCATTGGGAGCATAGACAATAGTAGTGTGGCATCATGTCTAAATTCCACACATGATGTCTAAATTCCTCAGAAAATCTCAGAGCCTATTAAGTGCTTGATCTTCTAGTAGAAGATAATTTTTAAAAATCCCACATTTCAGCTGGGAACCCTAAAATCTATACTGAGGTACCTCTCTGGTTTTATTTAGCCTAAAGTGAACATATTTCATATTATTTAGCCTAAAGTGAACATATTATTCATATTATTTAGCCTAAAGTGAACATATTTCATGATGAGGGTTAGAATCGCTCATGCTAGGCTGAAAGTGATGGAAAGAAATTGCAACCTGGCCATTGCCTTTCTAAGTTATGGTCTAGCCACGTGTTCTTTGAGCTATGGCCACCGCCACGTTTTCCTAAGCTTTGGCCCCCTCCCCTACCTTGGGGAGGTGAGTTCTCTCTCTCTCTCTCTCTCAATCTCTCTCTAACTTACTTTCTAAATAAACTACATTTTCTAATCTAAAAAAAAAGGAAATTGCAACTCACCCCTCCAACCTTCCAGTATAACTGATGCAGTGGGGACCAGCTGGTGAAATAGCAAGTTTACGAATGATGGTGAACGCTTTCTTCTCTTCCTTCATCAAAAATTTGGCTGACTAGTAAAGCAGGGAATGGATAGATTCCCCTTTGAATCAAGGACTTGAAAAGTGTTATTCTCCTTTAGTTTCCCAAGGGTCGACAAATGACTAAATAATTTAGATGATGGATTAACATGTTATAGAAACATAACATTGCTTTCAATATGGTCATTTGCAAAGCAGCAAGAAGATTTTAAAGTTGTCATTATATTTACAGATACACTTAGGAGATAGAATTGAAAAATGACAAGCTTAAGAATCAGAAAGGTTCCGGGCTCGGTGGCTCAGCCTATAATCCCTAGCTTTGGGAGGCCGAGGTGAGTGGATCGCCGGAGCCCGCGGATTCGAGACCCGCCTGGGCAACTTGGCGAGACCACATCTCTACAATAAATCAAAAAATTAGCCGGGCATGGTGGCGTGTGCCTGTAGTTCCAGCTGCTTGGAAAGCTGAGGCGGAAGGCTCGCCGGAGCCTAGCAGGTCGAGGCTGCGGTGACCGGGAGCGTGCCACTGCACTCCAGTCTGGGCTACTGAGTGAGACTCCAACTCAAAAAAAAAAAAAAAAGAATCAGAAAGATCAGGAATGAAATTCTCAGTCTACTGCTTTTGATCTTAGGGAATTGGTTTAGCTGTTTTCTGCCTGAAATTTCTGGTCTATCAGTTGAAATTAAGTACACCTAATTGTATAAGCTCTTTGAGAGTATTCCACAAGACAACTAGTGCAGTAATCCATCTACCTTGGTGAATGACCAATAAATATTAGTTCCCCTCCTTTACTCACCAGGGTAAATTGGGATTGAAAATTGGTATCGTCAGTAGAAACTAGAAGTAACCACCAACAATTCTAATCTAAGAATTCCGGAATATAAAAAAGATGGATAAAAAAGCTATATCTCACCTACTTTTGTCACTCATTTTTATTAATCACTCACAAACATTCAAACTTTTGATACATCGTTGAAAGGTGAAAAGTTGTCATTAAATGGGAATAGTATTTTTTGAATCGAGCATGGATAAGCTTGTAAGAGCACAAGTGGATGAGTGTTTTGAATGTTGTCTGCTAAGTGGCTCACTTCTTGAAATTTGGGGAAATGACTTTCATAATTTTAAACAGTTTGTGAATTCCCCTTCAAGGCAGGATCTTCAAGGGGAACTGAATATAACCTCTGTCTAATTCTGCTTGGTATTTCATTTCTCTTTTGTTTGCAAGGTATTAATTATTAAATGTGCTTCATATTGATAATTATACTGCATCTTATTTATTAATGACTCACTATTAAGCTTAAACTTAATATCTCCGGAGGTTCTCAGGTCTCTACTTTTGCAGGTCATCGCTCTTTTTCTCTTTGCAGGGCTGAGAGCTAAGAAGGTTTCAAGCATTGGGGTTTAAGGTAGATGGGTCTTGATGGTGTGATTACCCACGACACAGTTCATTACCACTAATGGAGTCACCCATGCAGCCAAAGAGAGAAAAGTGAGCCTGAGAAATAGTGAGCTAATAGGCAATAAATTATTACACCAGAGAAAGGCAATCATACACAAGGGCAGAAAATGGCTAGAGTCCCATAGAAAGGTATATACTTTTTATTTTGCCCGAAATGTGTCTCTTTTTTGGTTCTTTTTTCAGAAAGACAGACCTTATTTTCAAAGTGAAATAAATTTTGTCTTTTCCTCTGATCACTGTAGATATGGCAAGACACACCAATTAATCAAGGCAAATATTGAAATTACTCCTCATAATACTTTGTGTATCCCTATTTCCTCATTTGGGTTTCTGTCAAATTGAGAATTATACCCGAATCTTTATAGTCAAAATTTCAGGGACATAGTTTGTAAATTTACATTATGAGAGGATAAAAATTCACTGGCTCGTCCTACAAAAGAAAAAAATACACTCTAACTAGTAAACATTCTTAATCTGGGTTTCAGAGAGACATTTAATTAACAACAACAAAACCCTGGAAACCCAAGACGTACAGTGCCCATATGGCACCTTCACGACTACAGTGCTTTTGGTACCTTGGTCTCCCCCAATCAGGAATCACTCCCTCGAATTAGTCAATCACATTTCACTGAGCAGATAAGCTTTTCTGCCCCTGCACCCCAAAGGGATCTCCAACAGTTGTGTTCCTGTGGTTTACTGCTCCCATAGCTTCCCTATTTTGGAGTCTACTCCCAAGATCTCCCAAATAACCCCTTCTGATTTTCACCTTAAGTAACAGAAATTCTTAATGAGCTTTTTCTCATGCATAAGAAGGAAAGCTTCCCTGTTGCTCCAGTGCTCAGCTGCGATGTTGAAGCTCCCATCCATCCCTGAAATTAGAAAAACCAAAATCTTTCATCCAGGTAATTATACTCTCCAGTCTACCTCTTCCACTTAGCCGATAGACTCATCCTCTCTCATCCAAGGTAAAGCACTATCCTTCATGGTGGTTCCAGTTTGAATATCTTGGGATCCATTCTGCATCATTTTTTTGTTGTGGGCAGTATATGTGCTTGGTCAGGAATGAGTGATGTCCAGTTTGCATTCCTGTCTAAGAGGTTGAATATATTTGTGTGTGTGTGTGTGTGTGTGTTTAATGTTTAATTTTAAAAATGGTTCCCGATTCACAGAAAAGTTGCAAGACAGTACAGAGAGTTTCTGTCTATCCCTTTCCCAGTCTCCCCTGTTGTTAATAATTTACGCTACTGTGGTGCATTTGTCTGCAAAACTAAGGTACATTATTATTATCAATTTCATTATTTATTTAGATCTTACTAATTATTCCCAAATGTCATTTTTTTCTGTTCCAGGAACCCATTCAGGCTAACACATCACATCTAGTCATCATGTCTCAGCTTCCCATGTGACAATTTCCGTGACTTTCCTTGTTTTCAAAAACCTTGACGGTTTTCAGGGGATCCTGGTTGGGTCTTTGGTACACTGGCTTTTAGTTTGGATGTATCCAAGGCTTTTCTCATGATTAGACTAGGGTTATGTGTTTTGAGGAGGAAAATGATGGAGATGAAGTGCCATTCTCATCACATCATATCAAATGCACATGCTGTGGCTTGACTTGTCCGTGGTGATGTTAGCCTTGATGTTAGTTGATAACTAACCTGGCTGAGTTAGTGTTGCCGGGTTTCTCCACTGTCAAGTTATCCTTCCTTCTTTCTCCTCTTAGAATCAAATCAATAAGCCAATAGGTTTAGGCTATAGTGAATAAGGAGTTAAGCTCCAGACTGTTAAGAGGGAATATTTATATAACTTATCCAGAATTTTTATGTAAGAAAGATCGACTACTTCTCCTCCCTTTTATTTATTTGATCATTTACTTGAATCGGGATGATTATCTGTTGCATTCACTGCTAAGCTTCTAAGCAATATGTAGTGGTTGTTCCATAATAAATCTTAAGAAATTAATGTAACCACAGAGTCAGAAGGAACTTAAATGTTCTTTGATATCGTCAACATTAATTCCATGCAAAATCCTAGTATGTCCACCAGGAAAAAACAAAATCTTCCTCTTTTTTTTTTTTTTGAGTCAGGGTCTTACTCTGTTGCATAGGTTGGAGAGCAGTAGCATGGTCACGGTTTACCACAGCCTCACTTCTGGACTCAACTGATCCTCTCAGTTCAGCCTCCCAAGTAGCTGGGACTAAAGGTGCACGCCACCATGCCTGGCTGATTTTTTGATTTTGTTGTAGAGATGAGGTCTTGTTATGTTGCCCAGGCTGGTCTAAAACTTCATCCAAGGTAAAACACTATCCTTCATGGTGGTTCCAGTTTGAATATCTTGGGATCCATTCTGCATCATTTTTTTGTTGTGGACAGTATATGTGCTTGGTCAAGAATGAGTGATGTCCAGTTTGCATTCCTGTCTAAGAGGTTGAATATATTTGTGTGTGTGTGTGTGTGTGTGTGTGTGTGTGTGTGTGTGTGTGTGTGTGTGTAATCCCAGCCTCCCCAGTGCTGGGATTACAGACGTGAAGTGCTGCACCTGGCCCTATTTTTTCTTCTTTTTTAAATCTCTAATAATTGCCCTGCAGCCTTGTTGTGGAACAGAGGCTGATGCGAGCGCAGTTCCCATAACATAGAGTGCTCCGATGGTTACTCTTGTCTCCTAGAGAAGTTCATATCCACTTCAGATACTCAAGTCTGTGAGAAACAAAAATTCTCATCCACCACTGTGGACTGCGTAGATAATTCAGGCGTTTTCTCTTTTAAGTACCCAAGACTCAAGCTGCAGGTGGGTGTGCAATTTCCGCTTGTAAAATAAATTTTTTTGCTAATGTAAAAACAAATTCGCTCTTTATAACATTCTATTGATTTCCCCATTTAGTTTTCCCACCTGTGAAAAGTTTTGGCCCAAAGGCTTATTCAATAATTCACACACTAGAGGGAATAAAATTGTAAATAGTTTTCATTTAGCAACAGAGCAGCCCTTTTCTTTATCATATTAGAGCAATAACATTGCTTGGGTTCCATAACAGGATTGTATGGAAATAGTGTTTACTATGCTTAAACACAAGGACTTTTTTTGGGGGAAAGAGGGCACTAATTTTGGCTGCGGTTTTGCCCTGAATGAATGCTAGAGCTATCAGAGGATATTTGAGTTCCTCCTGACACTGTTAAGATTTATTAATTGAGCTATCCCTTCCAGTGGGCATTGCTTAAGGTGCTCAGGATTAAGCAGTGAATAAAACAGCTAATGATTCTGCTCTCATGACAATACAATTAAAAAAGCATGCATATATGTATACATATGGTAACAAGTGCTGCGGAGAAATGATAAGAGAGGGATGAAATGCTGAATGGAGGAAGGGGCTGTAATTTGCTCTTTTAATATTGGAAGGACTCATTGGTAGGGTGATACTTAAGTAAAGACCTGGAGGAAGTGAAGACATAGACCATCCTGGTATCTGAGAGAAAGGCATTCTGGACAGAGGAGCAAGAAAATTCAAAGGCCCGAGGTGGGAGAATAATCCAAGTATTTAAAGAAGAGCAAAGAAGCTAACATACATTAGAGCAGACCTTTGGACATGGATATTTAGTATTCATGCCCAAGCTCAAATTGAGTTGAGTTAAATATACTCATTGTTTACAAATAATTCATAGTTAGAAAGAAAGCTGAAGTATAGATATGTCATCCAGGTCCTTTAATCTTCAACACCTCTGTTTATTTCTATAAATACACCTCTTTCCTAATAAAATAAGTGTACTGAAATATTTGAGTTCCTGGTGGGCTGGCATTCTCATTGCTTTTGCTCAGCAATAAAAATGTTTCTTAAGTTGCTGGCAAATTTGTTTCAAGTGTCTTAAGTTTTATAAAGGCTTTTTCTTTTCTACAGAACATGTAGCAAATTTATATTCTATTTATGGTACATTGTTAGCTATTTCCTCTTCTCAATCTGGTGCACAGATTGCCCTGCCATAACCAGATTAATGGAGATTAAGTCAATTTTTAATAAGAGAAACAATTGTATGAATATGATTGTGCTCCCAAGAAATGTGTTCTTCAATATTGATAAACATTTTAAAGAATTAGAGTGTAATATTTATGACCTATTTTGTTCCATATTTGAATTCAATTCAATGCTTTAAGACATTTCAGTTAAAAAAAATCTTTACAATTTTTTTGAAAAACATTCACATATAAAAAGCATAAAAATGTAAATATTTTATTCTGTATCTTCAATTCACGGCTCACAGATGCCTGGATTTTCATTGCAGCAGGCAGTCAGATTTCACCAATGAGTGAGTATTATTTTGTTGGGAGACATCTTCAAATAGGTGTTGCCTGCTGGGAGCTCTGCTGTCTTCCTTATAAAATTCAGACACCTGAAGAGGTGTCTTCTTTGTGCATGATAATCACTGTATTTGAATTGAAACAGCATGGCCATCTTTGGTGTATGCATGCAAACGTGTGTGTGTGTGTGTGTGTGTGTGTGTGTGTGTGTGTGTGTGTATGCAAAAATTAAGAGTATACATCTTGTAATAAGGAAAGGTGATGAGAGTAATGGGTAATCTTAAAAGCTTTGGTGTGGTGTAAGCACACCTATCCTATTGTAGGATAATTTATAGAAAGAGACAGGACACCAAGGCTTCTTCGCCAGGAAGCAGTGTTTATTTGTGCCATCACTGGTTCAGCAGATTCACATCCAAAGGCTGAGTCCTGAGCACAATGGGGCATTACCTTGTATACTTTCTGTTTCCCTTCCTTTACATTCTAGTCCCTTTGTCGCCTTTATAAGGTAACATATTGGCAATATACATTCTGATTGGGTATTTCATAGCTCAGGGTTGCAACTGGGTTGCACGTGCGCACTATGGCTGGCACTACATTCTTTTCTCCCTAACACATTACTTTTTCTCTATTCTGGGAATGCCTTTCTCTCTTTGTTTTAGGAGAGCCCCTACCTCAATCCTAGGACTGTGCTCCTTCAATAAAGAAGGGATAAACTTTTTCTCCCCCTTAATCATTTCAAATCATTGGTACCCTTATGTCACAACATGGGTAGGTCACACGGATTCCAAACTTTTATGCTACCTCCTATCAGGAAGTGATGTGCAACAATTGTCTTGTTTTCTTATCTTTCTTTACAAAATAAAGGATTGTAACGCTCTCAGATGGAACTGCTAAGCAATGCTGATACCCCCAAATTAGAATCTCATGAATGGATGAATAACAGTTCTGAAACCACCTACTTCACTGTTTCATCATATATGATAATGACTGAAACTTACATTATTACCTTTAAGTTCGTTAGGTCAGACTAGATGGAGGGGGAGTGGGGTCTGTGATCCAGTGCCATGCATAAGATACAATGAACTTCACAGGAGTTCGATTGGAAAATATAGTTTATTTAGAAAGTAAATTAGAGAGAGAAAGAGAGAGAGGAGATTCACCTCCCCACCCTAGCCATGTGGGCACACCAGGGTTTAACAAAGCAATGGCAAATGGCTGCTTGAGGTTGAAAACTTTAAAACCTTCCCTTTGATGAGGACAGGTCGTTAAGGTGAGTGGCTGGTGGTCTTTTTCTCATCATCACGAAGGACAGATCCACAAAGGTACTGACATCAGTTGGAGGACAGCAGGCAGATGGGTGGGTTAGTCACATGATTACTGCCATGTTGATGGGGTCTAAGACATGAAGGTCAGGAAGTGCTGATTAGGCTAACTTGTTTCTTATGCAAATATTTAGAATAGAAAAGCTAATTAGTACAAAACAAGCTGGGGAGGGATTGTAAAGCAATTATCAATAGCTACCTCTGAGAAACCAGTTCTTTGGCTCAAGATTAGAGGGTAAATTAAAGTGAACAGCTAGAAAAACATGACAAGGCTAAGCAGGGTTAAAATGACTGCTCTTTGGCTGTATTGATTCCATCTTATGTCCTTACAAAGGTAAAACAGCAAATGAAGGATTTTTTTTTGTAATTGAATTTGTTGTGTGGCATGTTTTAAATTCCAATATCCCTTACTTTTTCTGTCTCGATGTCTAGCTCTAGCTATCTCTCCATCCCCATCTCTATCTATCATATTAGATATGATATGTAAGTAGAAGAAAACAACTATAGATTGGAAATCTGAAGCATGAAAGCAATATTTTCATTAGATGTGTTGTTAATAATATAATCTTGGCCATCAAAAACAGAACAAAAAGTTGTTTATTCAGTACTGATTTGTTTTCCTTTTCTTGCTACTTTTTCCCAGAACTTTATTTTAACCATTCCCTAGGTTTTTCACTTATTGAGCAGAATGAGAACTATATTAGGTATATATAATGCTGATATTGTGAGGATTCACTTAACAACAAAACATAGTGAGAATCAGATCCCATTAAAATATTTTTTTGATAAATTTCTAATTTATGAAGACAAGAGAGATATATTGCATATTATTAATTAATTAATTTCATATTATTAATTAATTCATTAAGCATGCCAAATCAAAGGTTAAAATTTTAGGCCAATAAGAATATAAATGTTTTTTATAGGATTTTAATGTGTTGTGGGAAATACAATAAAAATATAGATTTTGGACTTTCACCCAGACCAGTTCTTGGGGGCTTTGCCTCAGGTGTGGATACTTCTCCACTTCCCAAGAAAAGTTGACTATAAACATATGTTTTTATTAAGCCTGTGACTCTGTTTTAGTGATTTTATTGTACTTCCATGTTTAGAAGTTTCTGGCCCATATTGTTTGTGATCAACAGAATAAATCAAATTTGTATTAGGGACAGTTGTTTTCTCTTTACCCAACAGGCAAGTATACATGGGTGGAGGCAAAAAGCTTGAAAATTTATTTATAAAAAACTGTGTATTGCCGGGCTGGATGGCTCAGCCTGTAATCCCGCGCCTTTGGGAGACTGAGGTGAGTGGATTGCCTGAGCCTGAGGGTTTGAGACCCGCCTGGGCAGCGAGACCTCATCTCTACAATAAATCAAAAAATCAGCCGGGTATGGTAGCGCACGCCTGTAATTCCGGCTACTCGAAAAGGCTGAGGCGGAAGGATCGCTGGAGCCCAGCAGGTCGAGGCTGCAGTGGCCGGGAGTGGCCACTGCACTCCAGTCTGGGCGACAGAGTGAGACTCCAACTCAAAAAAAAAAATTTTTTTTTTAATTGTGTATTTATTCTTACAGTTGTAAACTTCAGTCGCCTTTAAAGTACTCTCCAGTTGATGCAATACACATTTCAAGACACGATTTCCACTGCTCCAAACAGTTTTTGAACCCATCAGTTCTGATGCCTTTTAGTGCTTCTGCCATTTTTGGTTTCACCTCTTCCACATCAGCAAACGTTTTCCTTTGAGGACTTTTTTCATTCGGGGAAGCAAACCAAAAAAATAAAAGTCATTCAGGGTAAGATCAGGTGAATAAGGAAGGTGAAGCCGGGGTGGGTGGGAGGTCACACAATTTTGGATCAAAAACTGCTGAACACTCTGCATAATGTGGACAGGCGCTCTGGTCAATCACTCATGATGAAATGGGCAAACGCGCTGAAAGAATCTAAAAAAAAATTCACTGAAGTCGAACACAGCCTCTCACAACACTAACTTTATATTGATGTTGATGGGGTCCTAGAGAACTTGTCTAGTGAGGAAAGCCTATACCCCCAGGGGCCCACCCTCCAAAGGATAATTTTGGGTTTGGGGGCGGTCCCCCTCCTATTTCCCTTTGTAAAAGCATTTATTTTCCTAGCTTGAGCTTTTGCGACAGAAAGAATTCTATCTGAACACTTCCTCTCCAATGCTCACCCTTCCCACCCTTCTTCAGTCCTAACTATAGAGAACCTGTCTTCAGTTGGCGGTACCCAACTAGATAAAAATAGTGTATTTAGCCCTTGGTCAGTTCTATATTGCTTCTATGGTAAAGCAGACATCATCTCTTCCTTCTGTTTTCGAAATTCCTTTTCTGCTTATTCTGCTCTATGATATACTAAGCTTGGTACAGAAAGAATATGAAGATATGCTAATTTAGGTCAATAGGTTCTAAATTAGTGTAGCATGAAGCAAAAAACAGATTCGTAATAGGGTGAACATTGCCCAGTCTCCAAGGCTTCTTCGACATCCAGATAAAACAATTCAAGACTCCATCCCTCACACTGTGAGGAGTTCAAGGCCATTTCTAGTGTTTTGTTGATTCCTGCCGGTCTCCTAGTGGGAGACTCTCACTCCAAACTCAGTTCTGAATCACTTATCATCACTCCTGGCTCTTTCTTCCTAGTTCTTGGGGCTTTTGCCTCAGGTGTGGATACTTCTCCACTTCCAAAAGAATCACTAATACAAGGCTATTGTGTTGGGTATGAGGCTTTCCAGACAATGGAGGCTAATCTGAGTATAGACACCAACTACACTTGAGTACCAGATGTTCTGACTTTGGTCACTTTGGTCAGACATTTCTGCATATGAAAATCACTCGTTCCTAATGTATTTTTTTTGGTCTCAGACTCCCAATATATTGCCAGGGTTCACCCTCACATTAACCAACACCCACCTACATTTCCATTTTCCAAATTTTAGGAAAAACTCTCCAAGTCACCAGGTAGAATCAAAAGTTAATAATACTTAATTATGCAGATTAAATTTGCTCCTTTTAATTTCAATCTTTCTCTTCTATACCATACGGGCAACAAGTCTGGGTATAGGCAATAGGCCTTGGCAAACATTTTCATAAACCAAACATTATTTCCTCAGTAGCAATTTTAATAGTAGCAGTTTTTATTTCTTTGTCCATTGTTGGGAGCCAGTCTTGGAGGCCCACCTGATTGACAAAGTCCAGGTGTGCTGAGGACCCCTGGTCGCAAAGCGAGTCTGGGAAGCTGAGGCCCTTTTGTCTTTCACCTTTACTGTTGGTATGGCCGAAAAATTTTGTGTAGTCATGGAAGAAAAAAATGGCATGTTTATGTGAAGTATTTACAGCTAAACTGGAAATGTCATGGTTTATTTTTTCATTTTCCACTCTGCCGTTTGGCCTTTTTTAACATATACAATGGTTAAACTTTAAAGCACATCAAGAATGTTTTTTTTTTAAATTTGGTTATAAGTTATTAGATATTGTTTGAGTAAAAAATGATGTAAGTATATTTACTCCTTATTTAACTTAGAATTATGTAGTTTAGTGTTTAGACATAAGGTTTTTTTAAAAACATAAGTGTATAATAAGTTCATTATAAATTTATTATAAGTTTTAACACTTATCTAGAAGTTATGTAGGTGATTTATAACACTGCTTTTACAGATTTAGGATAAAGATTAATCATTAAGGTTTTTACTTAATTCAATAGTTAAAATTCTAAATTCATGTTTATAGAGTGGGCTTTCACTAAATTCATAATATACTAATTAGATGCTTTTATGATAAATTAACTAAAGACAGAAAACAACCTTGGGGGCCTGAAAAACATCACTAAAAGCTTCTTTTGAATTTTCTTTAAAAATAAACACTGCAGGATAAGAGAAAAATAACAAAGACAACTGGACAAAAAAGGCGATTACAAAGCTTTGAAGGTCATAAAAGCCCCCCCCCAAAAAAAAACTCCTGATACATGGAAAAATATGCACTTGAAAACTTTCTTGAGACATTTCAAGGACTGTAATTTGGAACTTTGGACTAAAACTATCATTTTTGGCTTTATAAAAAAGACTTATTGACTAAAAACAGATAGTGTTCTTGGCTTGTTTGTAGCTTCTAAGACCACTAGATGGTGATAACTTTTAAAGTATATATACGTAAAGGAATTTTCTTTGTCTTGCCCCTTTACAGATGGTATAAAAGCTTTCTGTTAACTAACATTAAATGTCATCTGTTCTGCAGGCTTCTGGCCTGCAAACAGGTGTCCAAATATATTATTATTTTTGTCATAAGTTTCTTCTTTCACCTATTCGTCTCTCCTTCAAAAAATCCCACACCCAGTGAAAACAAGACCCCCACGGTCCATTCCATTATAGAGATATAAAAGTAATTCCATAGAAATGTGTATGAATCCTAAATCACATAACATTTATGGAGGAGGGAGAGAGATCATCTTTTTGAGTCAGGTACTACCTTTCTTTACTATATTTCTAAGTGCTAACATAATTCTCAGCACAAAACTTTCATTCATTATATGTGTGTAGAATGAATTGACAATTGAATTTTAGAAAAATGCATGCCTGTCTATTTTAGCCATTAAATACAAACACCAAATTATTTGAGAAATCTCAGGTACATAGAACACCTGTGTAGGCTGAGAAAAAATATGTGGTGGGGTGTGGTTATCCATTTAAGCAGGCAATTAATTTTTCAACATAATTAGTTATTTAATTGGCCATTCACATGATATTATTGTATACAAATTTGTAATTAATCTCTATTTTATTTAAAGCATGTTATATCTATACCTCCAATTCTAATGTAATAGTAAGTGGTCATAACTTTTTAAGTGGATTTACCCCTAAGCGGGCAAATTTTATTATTTTTTAATAATAATAAGATTATTATTAAATAATCTACTGTGGTTCTGAAAAAAACTACTACTGGTTCTGAATCGCACACTACTCTGGTTCTGAAAAAAGGATGTATTTTACACTTGATGAGTATATTTAATATTGTTTGTTTCCCATGAAAACTGTTTTCAAAGCCTTTTAGTGCTTCCGTCATGTCTTGTCTCACCTCTTCCATATAGGCAAAATGTTTCCCTTTGAGGACTTTTTTCGTCTGGGGAAACAAAAAAAAGTTACTCAGGGGTATATCAGGTGACTTGGGAGGGTGGGGCACTGGGGACATGCTGTTTTTGGCCAAAAACTGCTGAACACTCAGTGCGGGGTGGGCAGGTTGTTTGTGTAAATCACCCATCATGAAATGGACAAACATTGAAAGAATCTCCCAAAAAATTGACTAAAGCTGAAGGCAGCCTCTCAACAGTTCTAGCTGGTACACGGATGTTGATGGTGCCTAGAAAACTTATCTAGCAGGGGAAGCCTGTATGACAAGGGGCTCGCCCTCCAAAAAATAATTCTGGGGTTTTTGGGATACCCCTTGTATATGGGTAATTTCTTAAAATTCTTGTCTTGGCATTTTCAATATTCATTTATTATTGAGGATGATAGGTATTGTTTCCCTTGCCTTTGATTGAAGAAATACCTTTCTAGCTCTCTCTCAGCAAGACTCAGAGTAATTCGTGTCTTAGATTATCAACAGTTATTTACAGTTTCAATTATAAATGATTAAATTTCCTTTCCCCAGGAGTTTGTTAAACAATGAAATAATCCCTCAATTTTAGCATTCATACCTGATAATGAGAAGATAATTCCATGCATTAGCTTCTGTTTGGCATGCTGATGTTTTCTTGGTAAAAACCACTAAATTATTTCAAATCGTTATGATTATATAGACTTTATCCAAGCCTCATTAAAATATGATTTAAGGTCACAGATATTATCACAAAGATTATTATACAACAATAATACTATGTCAAGCAAGCAATCAAGATTTGACTTAATTGGACAGTTGAACATAGACACCCCTTGTTATTTGCTGCCTGAGATCCAAACTTAGTAAATACCATGATTAGCAATTTTCTCCTGCCTTTACTGTCATTTAGAAAAAAGTCATGATTCTGAAAAAGAGAAGACATTCACATGTAGCTTTTATTATTCATACATTTTACTTGATTATTTTGGAAATGATCAAAAATTATGTAAGCAACAACACAAAGTTTCTTTTTTCTAAAGTAAAGTGTATTAGACCATTTTATAAAATCATCAAAATCCAAAGCTACAGAAAATATAAAAGACAGAAAATCAGAGATCATTATAGTCTTATGAATAATTGTATATTTAAAATATTCATTTAAAAATGCAATTCTGGATTTAAGAATCATATTTAAATCATTACTTAAGGTTGTAGTTCTTCCTATAAATGCATTGTAATTATTATTTTTGTTTTTAAACTTTTATGTAAAATATAATGAATATATACTAAAGTAAGCAAAAATCTATGAATTATTATAAAGTAAATATGCCTGGGTAACCAGTAACAAGGTCAAGAAATAGAAGAACTGATAGCAATTAGGAGTTTGACTCGTGGCCCACCCATTAAGTTGACTTTCCCTCTGTTTAAAAGATAACCTCAGCCGGGCCCTGTGGCTCAGCCTGTAATCCCAGCACTTTGGGAGGCTGAGGTGAGTGGATTGCCTGAGCCCGTGTGTTCGAGACCTGCCTGGGCAACTTGGTGAGACCTCATCTCTACAATAAATAAAAAAATTAGCTGGTCATGGTGGCGTGCCCCTGTAGTTCTGGCTACTTGGAAGGTTGAGGCAGAAGGATCATCGGAGCCCAGCAGGTCAAGGCTGCAGTGGCCGGGAGTGTGCCACTGCACTCCAGTCTGGGCGACGGAGTGAGACTCCAACTCAAAAATAAATAACCTCTATTCTGACTTTTTAAATTATAATGTAATTTTGTCTGTTTTTGAACTTTATATGAACATAAACATGAAGTATGCACTGTTTTGTGTTTGGTTTCCTGGTCTCAATATTATTTGTATGAGATTAACTTGTGTTTTTCTAATGTATTTGGAGACTGTTAATTTTCACCATTTTATAGTATCCCAATGTAAGACTACAACAATTGGTGAAAATTCTTGGCTATCATCTCTTCAAATACATTTGCCCTATTGCCTTTCTTCTTTCCAGTTATATATAACTGATCATATTCAATATATAACCCTTTCACTGTGTCCTTTATGTCTTCTATAATCTTTTCCTGTATGCTCCATTCATTTGTCTCTCCATGGTTTCGGTTGCTTCTTTTCCTTTCTTTAAAATTTTATTTTAAATTGTGGGGTACAATTCAGGGTTAGGTATACAAGTAGTCACTGTGTAGGTAAAGTCTGTTGCTTATTTTCATCACACCCTAGTTTACTAATTTTTTCTTTAGTTGTGTCTCATTTGCTGCTTAATTTATTCATTGAGTTTTTCATTTTGGTTACCATTCTATTTAACTAGAGTTTCAGAATTTTATTTATGTATTTATTTGTTTTAGTGTCTAGTTTCCTGCCAAAATTCTTCGTCCTCATCTTTTATTTTCTTGAAGTTTGATAACATATTTATTTTAAATGCTCTTTTTTTTTAACCTGGATTTCCTGAAAATCTATTTCTACTGTTAACTGTGTATTTTTTAAAAAATGAAGTTAGCCTGTCTTTTCATGTGTTTATTTATGACTGAGTGTTGTATCTTGGCCATGAAAATTAGTAGAAATAATTTGTGGCTTAAGATACAATTATTTTGCTTTGGAGAAGGTTTGCCTTGGTATCTGGGAGGTGGATAAGAATTCTAGCAATCATAGACCATTTAAACATATTTATTTCATTTTTAGATGGGCTTAGGTCCTGTGAGGACTGGTTTACATCCTACGTGTTCTTCGAAACTACAACCTTCAGGTGGCCAAACTAAAGCAAGGGAGATTGACTAGGACCCTGGGCACTAAAACTTCTCCCCTTTGCTTCAAAGGATGTCAAAGTCTCTACTCAGCCTCAAGACTTCTTAGATGCTAATTTGGAAATCAGTGAATTCTCCTGGGAGGAAAAAAGATCAAAATGTCAGTCTACCCTTCACATTTTATTCAAATGTATAGGAATGAATGGTGTAACAGTGCATCAGAATGATGCTAATTCAAAATCTTTCATATACTATTGATTCGATTTATAAAAAACTTTCTAGCTACCCTAAGTTTTTTCCTTATTTTCCAAATCTTGACCTAAAATTTATACTGCTTTGTTAGCTCTTTGAGATCTTCAAACAGATTAAAAGAAAAAAAAGTATTTAGTCCAAATGTTTCTAGCTGTTCTTAGGAGAAAAGTTGATTTAAGTTATCTGATATAGTTTTATAGGAATCAGAAATTATAAATATATTTTTATAATAATAATATCTATACATTTAGCTAGCACATAGATATTTTAATATTAAGAAAGACACTACAATAGATTGATATTATGAACTATGAAATTGAGCAATGACTATATTTTGGAAAAGGCTAATGTTCTTCTATACTTATGTATATTTACAAAGAGGTACTGTAGAAAAATAATGAAGAATAATAATGGATTCATATATCCTGGATTCAAATCTCACATCTTCAACTTACTAGTTTTGTGATCTCAAGTGTAATTTAACCTATTTAGACTTCACTTTCTTCCTCTGTAAAATGGGCATAATAAATGTTCTTACTTCAAAGTTTGCTGTGAGAAATAAATTAAATAACTACTTTAAAGTACTTATAATAATTCCTGCTCCATAATACACACGATAGCCCTTTGTCTATTATACTTTTCTTGAAAATTAGTAGATAATTTTATAATGCATTGTTTTCATATTGACTTCTTTCTATAATAATTATTTTATTAAGAAACAGATAGTGGTCACTGAACAGAGAAAAGGTGATCACTCAATGATAATAGTCAACTGAATGGAATGGGATGGTGTAATAGTTTTTGGAATTACAGCATTTTCATATCTCCAATATAACACCTTTCAAATTTGTAAATCACTCTCTAAGCCACTTGATTAAGTCAGTGCACTCAACAACTGGGTGACTTCTCTGTCTTTCATATGCCCAAATTATGTGTGATAATTCTGAAGAACTTCTCACCCATTGACTTGTAAACCCTATTCATTGCTGATAGTGAAGGTTTAGTTGTGAGATTTTTCTTTTACACATATACTATAAGGATGTTTTACACTAAATTGAATTGCTTCACATATTAAATTGCAGATGGTGTTATTCTTGCCTACTAATTGACTTAGTTCCCAGACTAGTAATCTATCTCTGCAATTATTTCTTTTGTATGGGTAAGCACACAGATATCTATACATTTATTTACTTGCTTATCATTTATTTATGGAATTAATGTTATTTCCTTTTGTTTTTCAGGTGAAATATTTTATATTGATAATAATTGAATATTCTGAACATTGTAGGATTAACCAGTGAGGAGTGAAGCCACTGTAACATCAGTAAATATCTTATCAACAATCAAATTTTAAAATATTTTCTAAATTCAGATTCTGCAATTTAAAAAATGATTCAGGAGCATTTTAAGCAAAAGTATTGTGTTTTGAAAATAATTTTCATTGAACTACAATGTTAGAAAATTTGTTTTAAAGCAAGCAAGTTTTGAGATACTTTTAATATTGAATTTAAAGAAAAGGATGGAAAGCTAGAAGAATCAATACAATGCTTAATCAATTTTTAAAATCAATATCAAAGTATTAGTTGGTATCCCAAAGTACAAAAGCAGACACATTTGGGTGTATGTAAATTAAAATTTTCTAAGTGGCAAAAGATACCATAAAACATTAAAATATAAAAAATCATTTGTGAGAAAACATTTGCAAGTCAAATGGTTGAATAAATGCAATTAATCCTAAAAACAAAAAGTTCCTACAAGTTAAGAAGAGAATAGAAGGAAAAACTACTTGGTGCTAACCTTAACAAAAGACAAAACAGGCAGATCAGACAAATAAAAATGCCAGTGGAAAATAAGTGTATAAACATTCTTAATGTGACCGAAATCTAAATAAAAGATCGATGATATTCCACGGCATCCCATAAAATCGTCAAAAATTAGAAGATTGAAAATAACCAGATATTTGAAGGGTGGAGAATGCTTTGTTTCATGCTTTATTCTTAGATGCCAAATTGCCACAATTTTTGGAATATAATTTGACAATATCTACTAATGTTATGAGTATATGTTTCCTTTGACGTAGTATATTTTTGGGAATCTGTCTTAAGAGCATGAACCATAAATGTGTAAAAGTATGTATAAAAGGATATATACCCCCAGCATTGTGTTTTCTGTGACAAAACTTGCAAACAAACTAAAACATTTATTAGTAAAGAAATGTTAAAAACTTAAGCTAGTTATTATCCAAACTACAGAATATTATGCAGCTGGTAGCCATGTAGACATCCACAAGATATGTGTAAGAGGAAAATAAAAAGCAAAACAAAGACTAATTTATCTAACAAAGAACACACTTCTGTGAAAATAACAACAAAACAACAACACATTCTAATACTCAGGAATTCATTTTTGTTGGTTGGCATTAACCTATGAAAATGTTAAGAAGAACATAACAAAACTGAAAATATAGCGCAACTTAATAAGGAGAAAGGTAGGAGAAGGGAAAATTTGTCATTTATCTTGCCACATTTATGTTATTCTATGTTACAGTGAGCTTGTATTGCTTTTGTAATTTAAGAGTAAATTATAATAAAGCCTAGCAAAAATAAACACAATAAATGTGAAAGCAAAAAATTTTCAACTAATTGAAGATTTTGTGATGGTAATTTTCTTTTCTTTTTTTTTTTGAGTCAGGGTCTCACTGTCACCCAGGCTGGAGTGCAGTGGCACACCCATGGCCACTGCAGCCTCAACCTGCTGGGCTCAGGCAATCCCTCCACCTCAGCCTTGCAAGTATTTGGAAGTACAAGTGTGCGACACCATGCTTGGTTAATTTTTTTTATTTATTGTAGAGATGAGGTCTTACCAAGTTGCCCAGGTTGATCTCGAACCCTGGGCTCAGGCAATCCTCTCGCCTTAGCATCCCAAAGTGCTGGGATTACAGACTTGAACCACTGAGCCCGGCAGTAGTTTTCTCTTATAAGGGTAAGATTATTTAAATTGTGAGCCACATTTGCTTATTAATTATGGTTAACATTTATTATTATGTAATATATGTATAAATCAAATTATTTTTCTAAAAAACAGGCACTTTTATTTTTAACCCATGCCAAAAAGAACTATCATTGTATTTCTGGTTTTTGAAGTCTTGAAAATATATCAGACTCATCTTAAAACTGTTCCTTAAAGTCTTGAATGAAAACATCATTTTATTAACCTTTCCGGGAATACTTATCATGATGTTCTCAAGTTGCTCCATCTGATTTGGCTGAAAATTTTATTTTTATTGTACTACTCATTTATAAGTAAAAATAAAAACTAGTCTCCACACCTGTACTGTAAGTACTATGAGAACTGCTGGGTAGAGAGAACTCAACAAATATTTAGTGATTGATTAGAATACCTAACTAAAATGATACAGATTGATTTTCTTCCTAAATTTATAATAGGCAATATGGAAGTACAGGAGAAATAATTGTTCTGAAGAATGGAGAACATGGCAAGGTAAAATAACATTCAATAAGTTGCATATTCTGTGGACACAATTTCGCATCTCTCCTACTCTTTTAGAGGCTGAAATTTGTTGATTTCTTTTTGGAACATGTGACATGAAATCATTGAGAAGTTAATTCCTGAATTCAGTTGTTTTTTCTGAACTTCAGTTTATTTAATAATGTTCACAGACTCAAATGACATTATATTCCTATGTCTTGTGTGCTTGTTTTCCACAGCTACTGTAACAAATTATTGCACTTGGTAGCTTAACACAAACAGTTTGATTCTCATGGTTCTGTAAGTCAGAAGTCCAACAGGCCTCACTGTGCTAAAATCATAATGCTGTCAGGGCTCCCTTTCTTTGTGGAGGCTTTAGGAGTAAGTGTGTGTGTTTGTATGCGTGTATGTGTTTCTTTTCTAGATTCTGTCGGGTGCTCATGTTCCTTGGCTCTTGGCTTCCTTCCATCTTCAAAGTCAGCAATGGCCATTCAAGTCTTTTTCACATTGCATCATACTGACATGGACTCTTCTGTCTCCTTCTTTCACTTCTAAGGATTCCTGTGATTAATTGGGCCTACCTGGATAACCCGGGATAATCTCTACATTTTAGGGTCAGCTGATTATCTGATCAGTAACCTTGGTTCCATCCTTTTGCCAAGTAACTCAACATATTCACAGGCTTTGAGGGTTCAAATGTAGGTATCTCTTTGGGGCCTTTATTCTGTCTACCACATCATTTTATTGCATAAGAATAAACTAAATTAGGAATAATCAGAGATGATAAGTCTTTCGAGAAAAATCATTCTCTAAATCAGCATTTTATATATTATTGCTTGTAACTTTGCCTTCAGGGAAGAAAAATATGTAGCTACGTTTTGAGATACAAAATTTTTAAAATTTCCTTTAAAATTTGGATATTCAAAGATTTGCATAATCTCAGACTCTAGAATTATAAACTTTAGTAATTATTCTTGAAATATTACCCTTTTTAAAACAATTTATATTATAAAATATATTCTTTCTCTTACTGTTTATACTTAACCAATGGATATGTTTGTCCTTTAAATATGAAAGAGAGCAAGCAATTTCAAAATCACTAATTATTTTCTCTGAAGTACATTTTGCTGACAAAGAATCTGTATAGACTTACAACTCTGAGACTAGAGTACTGCTTTTATTTTTGTCTGCTCACTAGTTATTTTTGCAGCAAGTTTACTGATCCAGCTATGGCATTGTTCTTCAGGCAACATTCGAAGAATGATTTAAAAGTTAACATTCCTACAAATTACTATGTACTCTCAAAGAAGGAGGTGTCAACTCCCACCAATCCTTAAAATTTTTCACTTGAAAGAAGCAGAAAACAACTTCCATTCCATTCTATTTATTTAATTCATGAATGGAAACATTGTGCTTGGATACCATTTACATTCTCCAAGATTCTTAGGAATCTTTTTTATACTAAACTTGGGAGTCAAGGAAGAACAAGAAAGAAATGTACAGTAAACTAGTAGATCCTGAATGTGCCATAACTGTCCTTAAATACACTTACTTTTTTTCACTTTCCTGATTTGCAAAATAGAGAAATTAATGTCATATATGTGCTTAAGTTTATCTTCCAGCTCCAAAATGTTATGATTTGAAGATCTCTTTTTTTGGAGATTACATTCTACTTCGTCTCCAGAAATTGACAGTTACCATCATTGCTCTTTAAATCATTCTTCTCATTACTGACAATATCACATTTACCTGTTATCAGTGAAAGTAGCCACCATCTTCCCCAAAACAGGTTATCCAGTTAAGAAAATCCTACGTACACAAGATGTCCCTTAACGTCTGCCTTGAGAGCTGGTCTTCTTATAGTTTCATGGAAAGAAACAAGGGAGCTTTATTTTGTACTGGTGAATTTAAAATGGGGTCATGGGTGGGGATCTCCCCTTCATCAGCTTTCTTGCACCATAGAGAGAAGCCTGTCTCTTTTACCACATGTTGCTTTCTGGGTCTCTGGGTCACAATGTTCTGTTTCTACTTCTCACAGACATGTTGCTTTTCCCCAAGATTTTATTTTGTTTTATTTTTATTTATTTATTTTTTTGAGTTGGAGTCTCACTCTGTTGCCCAGACTGGAGTGCAGTAGCCACTCCCGGCCATCGCAGCCTCAACCTGCTGGTCTCCGGCGATCCTTCCGCCTCAGCCTTCTGAGTAGCCGGAATTACAGGCATGCGCCACCACACCCGGCTAATTTTTTGATTTATTGTCGAGATGAGGTCTCCCTGCCCAGGTGGGTCTCGAACCCGCGGGCTCAGGCAAGCCACTCACCTCAGCCTCCCAAAGGTGCGGGATTACAGGCTGAACCACCGAGCCCGGCTTCCCCAAGATTTTAAATTCAATTCTTTCTTAGGCCCTAGGAATTCATGTTGCTTTCTTTCTTAGGTAAAGCTGCCACAATTCATTGTGTTCCTAGAGGACACTACCTTCACAAATCTGGCTAACCTGTGGAATGCAATCACTCTTCATAACAATCACTTTGTATTTATTCATTTTCTTATTCAACTTACAGCTTACCTTTTTAACTTCTTGTTATTTTATTTTATTTTTTTGAGTTGGAGTCTCACTCTGTCGCCCAGACTGGAGTGCAATGGCTGCTCCCTGCCACCGCAGCCTCGACCTGCTGGGCTCTGGCAATCCTTCTGCCTCAGCCTTCCGAGTAGCCGGAATTACAGGCGCGCGCTACCACGCCCGGCTGATTTTTTGATTTATTGTAGAGATGAGGTCTCACTGCCCAGGCAGGTCTCGAACCTGCGGCCTCAGGCAATCCACTCACCTCAGCCCCCCAAAGGTGCGGGATTACAGGCTGAGCCACCAAGTCCGGCTCCTTTATAACTTCTCATGAGTGACTTGTTCTTTCATTACGCTGGCTAGTAAGTAGAATACAATCATTCTACATAGTAATCACTTATCATTCATTCATTTATTTATTTTCTTGTTCAACTTACAGATTACCTTTTTAAGTTGCATTGAGTGACTTGCTCTCTTACTATGCTCTGACTAAACAGACTCCTCTTCAGTCCCTCAAACATATCGAGATCTTTCTTTTAACCTTGCAGCCATTGTGTGCACTGTTCCATCTGTCTGGATTGCTCTTCCCTCCTACTGTTTACAAGGCTGGCTCCTTCTCATCTTAAACACTGCATTCTCAGAGAGGGCTTTTCTGACCACATTACATAGGCTGGTTTATATCTTTTTCAACAAATTAGATCTTTTATATTACTTTTTACTTGCTGGTAGAATCCTATCAATTCATGAGCAGAAGACCTACCAAATGGGTGTCAGATAGTTAAGCACTGTCTCAAGGAAGCAGGCTCAGTTTGTCTGATTTACTGGTCCTGAGCCTCTGAAATCATCACATGAACAATGTTTTAAGTAGTCCTCTGTTCTCTTTAAAGCCCTGCCACAGATCTTCATAGCTGTCGTTTGGTCTTTTCCCTCTTCCCTTCTTTGGTGACCTTGACCAAAATTATGCTTCTTTTCCAAAATTAGCTTCATTAACCTCAGGAGAACAGTCAATGTCTTAGTCAGCTTGGGCTTCTATAACAGAATACACAACAGACATTTATTTCTCACAGTTCTAGGGGCTGGAAAGTTTAAGATCAAGGTGCTGGCAGATTTGGTTCTTAATAAGGGCCTTATTCCTGAACTACAGGTGGCTGCTTTTTTTTTTTTTAAACTGTGTCCTCACAATAAAAACAAGAATTTTTGGTTTTATTCTTCTTAAGAGAGCACTAATGTCATGGGGCCCCACTCTCATCACCTCATCTAAATCTCCCAAAGACCTCACCTCTTAATACCATTATATGATCCCAGGCATTTCAGAAGCTACGGGTTACAGTGCAGACATGGCCGAGTCCAAGAGCCATACTACACACAGCCAGTCCTGAAAGTGGCACAGAAATGGCGTCAAGAAATCCCAGTCACAAAGATACGAGTCTCTTCAGGGGTGGACCCCAAGTTCCTGAAGAACATGTGCTTTGTCAAGAAGCACAACAAGAAGGGCCTGAAGAAGATATAAGTCAACAATGCCAAAGCCATGAGTGCATGTGCTGCGGCTATCAAGGCCCTTGTAAAGCCCAAGGACGTTAAGCCCAAGATGCCAAAGGGTCCTTGCCACAAGCTTACTCGACTTGCATACATTGCCCACCTCAAGCTTGGGAAGCGTATTCATGCCTATATTGCGAAGGGCCATAGGCTCTGCCGGCCAAAGGCCAAGGATCAAATTAAGGTCTCAGCCACAGCTTCACCTGCAGCTCCAGCTTCAGTTCCAGCTCCTGTTCAGTTTCCCAAAGGTGCCCAGGCACCCACAAAGGCTCCAGAGTAGAGGACCCTGTCTGTCAATGTGAGGACAGAAGGAGGGGTTTGACCCTCAGGCTGCTGTCTACGTGGAGCTGGTGTCCTCCTGTGTTGTACAAATAAGCCTGAGGCAGAGAAAAAAAATACCATCACATTGGAGGTTGAGGCCTCAACATATAAATTTTGGGGAGACACAAACTTTGTTCATCTATTTTGTGCTGCTATAACAGAATACTACAGACTAGGTAATTGACAATGAATAGAAATTTATTGGTTCACAGTTGTGGGGACTGGGAAGTCCAAGATCAAAGGGCTAGCATCTGGCAAAGCTTCCTTGCCGCATCATCTCATGGTGGAAGGAGAGTGGGTGAGAGTTAAGGTGGGAACCAAACTCCCCCTACTATTACAAATCCACTCCCATGATAACAGCATTAATCCATTCACATTTTTGGAAGATACAGTCAAGCCACAGCATAAACACTTAGTCCATAACAGTAGACCTCCCTTGTGCCTGTCTTCAAAAACATTAACTATGGTCACAGCAATGCCTTGGCAATTAAGCTTGGTTGACATTTCTGCTACCTTTAATCACTTTCTGAAGATCCATTTGGAGCAAAGTTTCCAACGAGGAATATTTGTGGAAAATTTATTTTCCTTGACTTCTGATATATCTTTAAACATTTTATTCCTATAGCTACATCCTGATCTTTCTTATAGCTTTTTGAGCACAAGATATCCTCCAGGGAAGAAAGGAAAGAAGAGTTTCTGTTCCATATGAGGTATCAATCCTCCGAGTATTTTAATGACCTATTCTAACCAGGCCTCAAAACTTTCTTCCCCTGAGACAGCGTCTGACAATTCTTATATTTTTGCAACTTCCTAGTTCCCACAAGTAGCTGAGCAGCATATTGTGTTCTTTTCATTCTATTAGATGAGCCTGCTTCTCTGATGGCATGCCCAAACTCTTTAGGGAAGGATGCTGGGATATAAGACTTAAGTCACTCTTATACAGTTTTTTTTTTCTTCTTTCTTTAGGAAGCAGTTTCTTTTTTTTGAAGAAAAAATAAGTGTGTGAGTTTGTGCTTAAATATCACTTTCTACATATCTCCCTTTCACAAGAGCTCCCTGGAAACTGCAGAGAAATCACCATCTGCGGTGAGCTCTATCAAGGACACATTCACTTAAACGGCCAGCCAAGCACATTATGTCTGCTCAGGGGCTTTAAAGAAGAGACTGGAGAGTCCTCATTTTCAGCATCATCTCAGTTCTCTAGTATTTCCCAAACTGCCCTGATCTCCGAAATCTACATCAAAACTTTTATATGTGTCCTCAAAGAATGTCACAAGCATAATCTTAGAAAGCTCATTGTGTGTGTTTCTAGGGATGGAAGTTATTAGTCTGTGTAGGGCTAGATAGATCCTATGTTGGAATTAATGACAGTCCAGAGCTGAATTTGATTATCAGGCCTGGACATTTAATCATCTGATTGAGAAAACCTGAAATTGGTGGGGCAAAAATGTGAAACTGTTTTACTTTTTCTCCTTGTCACTCTTTAATGAGATTTATGGCAGACCTAAAAATGTACTGTCAGTTTTGCATGGAAGAAAGTCCAGTCTGATCTAGACTAATTAAGGATTTCAGTCTCGTTTCTCATCAAAAACGCTGATATTCCCTTTACTGATCCGTCTTGAATTGCATGTGGAGGAAACTCTAATCCTGGGACACCATCCTCATTCTCACAGCAAAATAGCAAAACAGAAGCGAAAGTTGGTTAGGTAAATTTGAATTTCAGATAAACAGATTTTTTTTTTCAGAACATGTCTATTCCCCAAATTGCACATAACATACGTACACTTACACTTTTTTTTTTTTTTGGTCTGTGTATCTGAAGTTCAAATTTAACTGGTCATCTTTGATTTTATCTGGCAACTCTGCTCTTACAAACTCTAGATCTTCCAGGATGTTGGAGCAGGGAAAACGGAAAAAGAAAGAGATGAAGAGATGAGTATCTTTTGTCTAACCGAGCACATGATCATAGGCAATTCCCTCTCGATTGTTTCTCAGGATTCTGCCTTGCTGCCCTGAGTCACTATATGCTACAAATATTTGAGCCACAACCTTCTGTTGACCAGGAAACTCAGATACATGATGAACCAGAGGAAACTTCAGGATAACTGGGACCAGGATACCTGGAACAGTGTCTCTGTTCACTTGAAAACCTTTAAAAATGTCTCTTAAAATAACATTGGCCAATATTGTTTAGAAAACAATGAATTCACATGCTAATATGCATTTCATTTTAAATAATCCAGGTAAAGAATAAAACCTTGAATTCACTTTTGAACTACTGACAATGTTATTGTCAAGGCGCTTGAATGAGCTGATAATGTTTGGAATTTTAAATGAAGCCAGCATCTGAGAAGCCTCAGATTAAAATTCTTGTTTCTTCACTCTGCCAAATTATGGGTAGAATGCCAATGTCAAAAAGACATCTCTCCAAGTCTGGGAATAAAAGATTCCTCATCACATTGAATTCTGGGGCTGCTTAGTTTGCACTTTTGAATTTGTAATTTAGATAGTGATCACAGATACACACATATATAACAGAAGTGTGCTATTTATAGAAAATGCATATAAACTCTTCTTCTTTTTGAGGCATTTTAGCAAAGACAATATCATGCCTCTACCAGTAGTGAATGATCTTTCCCTACACCTGGACATACTGGTGTTCAGATAATTAAAATAGGGATCATTGTTTGATTGCTAATACTTCAACAACGTTTTGAAGCACAGATGAGTATAAGATGGGTGCTTTGTGACCTACCTACCGTCAAACTCAGATGGATTTGGTGTTGTTGGAAAAGTAATAAAGGCAATGCTAGGATGAAGGCAGGGTGAAAAATTGGTATACAGGGAAATGCTTAGGGCATATAGTAATAACAAAGTCACCTATGGTATAGTGTTGATGTGACAACCAAATAAGGTGGAGTATATTAAAACACTTCAAAGAATGTGAGAGCTATAGCCAAGCATAATTATACTGTGTTTTACAATTCTATTTCTCTCTATTTAAATATAAATATTGACCCAATAATCTGTGCATGGCAGGAGTTCTTATCTTAAAAATTCTCAAAGATTTAGGGGGATTTTCTAAAGTTCTTGGGCATCTTATGGTTCTAATTATGCCTATTGAGTAGAATGTCGTTTTCTAATAATGGTTTTCTTAGAGGCAATGCAGATTTTAGTAAATACTATGTTTGAAGACTTTTTTTATTGAGAAAAAAACTACAAAGGCAATTAAAGACATATTCCTAGGCAGCCTGAAATAAATGCAGTAAAATAAAATGCAAGATAATGACATACTTAAACACAGCATGAACTTATATTTCACCTTCATTTTCTCTATATTTCCTTCCTGATTGTTATAATATTGACAACGATATTTTAAATAAATTTCTATTAGAACTTTTACCCCCATATGATAGAGATAATGTCACAGATGTTAGTAGTTTCTGGTTTTCTTATTTCTCCAAGCTTTACTTTAATATTCTAAATACATTCCACATAATTCATGTTAGAAATAAAGATTTTTTTAAAAATCTCCATTTCTGGTCATGCTTATGCCTATTTCTGGTCTGTAATTTCATGAGTTGTCAAAATTTGTGTCCAGTTTAAAGATTTTGAATAAAAATAGAAAATTTCACCCAATGTATTAATTTTTAGTTGTGTGACATATATACACTCAAATATAGGTAAATACGCATAACAATTAAAGATATGTGCATATATGTATGTAAGCACTTTTTTAGTTTTTAATTTTTAATTTTAAAGATATGGGGTACAATTCAGGGTCAGGTATACAAATGTTCATTATACAGGTATCCTTGTTGGGGAAGTGTGCTCCCCCTTTCCCTGGCAGTCTGCCTCAATCTCACCCCCTCTCCCCTGGCAGTTTCCCACTACTGCCAATCCCTTTCTTATAGTATTATGATAATTGTTCAAGGTCCGCTTATGAATGAGAACATATGGTACTCTATTCTTTGTTTCTGTGATAGATCACTGTGCATACTTTTTAAAAAAGGATCATAAAAGGTGAGATTTCTATTTTGCTATTTTATGATGCTATGATATCCCCAGTGATAACAATACATGTAAGTTATAGAAAGATATTTTATTTATTAGATTATTTGAATAGCGAAGAAGTAATGCTTTCTCTCAAAAAAAATTGAGGTCTCACACCTGTAAATACTTTTTAAACCATAAAAACCATAACACCCAAAGCTAATCTGACAGCTGAAGATTAAGGGTACATGTCAAACTAAAAAGCAGACACGGCATCTGATTTTTTATTTCAGCAAGACACAGCCCATATTTCAGTTTATGCCTTCTCTAATTGATTCAGCAGGCATCACACTGAACCGCACATAATACAACCAATTTGATGAGGTGCAAACTGTCCTAAGGTCACCGGATAACTGAAAAAAAAATTGCACATCTGTTCCTCCGTCCAGAGCTTCAAAGTTGGACAGTGTTACTTGCAAATATAATTAAAAATAAGATATTTAATTGTCATGCCATTTAAAGGTTTACTTTACTGAAAAGTTGTTCTTTGGAATAAACAGAAATATCAGAGACAGAATCAAATCATATTTATAACAGGAAATAATGTATTATTGTAGTGTAGCAATGATTCTTTGCGTTTCATTAATGAAACAAAAATTCCTTTACTTTCAAATAGGGAAGTGACCTAGATAAATGTGTCAATTTCCTTTCTAGCTCCAAGAAAGTCTATAAGTAAATAATAAAGATCAATATCCTCAAAAATAGTGCAGTAGAACCAAACGGAGATTTCCTTGGGATATGCTACTACCTGCATCTTTCTTCTTCCTTTTCCTTGCATATGATGTCTTCCTTCGATATAGCCTAACAGGAATAATAAAGCTTACGTGAAGCAAAACACTGAGTGATGAGACAAAGTAAGACACAACCAGAAAAGCCAGCCAATGTGTTTATAGTCCTAACATCTTTGGTCATTTTACTGTGAAAGTGGAGTTATTTGTATGTTGCTAGCACATTCCTTAGGAAGACAAAATCTGAATCACTTTAAAGGGGTTGGACGGGAGGAGAAAAAAATAATTTGATTTCCACTCTCCCTGATATTTTGCTTTCCATTGCAAAAAGCCATCTGAAAAAAAATGTTTAATAGCTCTTGCTTTTGACAGCCACTGTGGAAGGCGCTACTATTTATGCACCTTGCACAGCTGTCAGGCATTCGAACCAAGGAGTAACTACTTGAAGAAGTCTCTGGTGTTATATGAAATGAATTACCTATAATAAGTCATTATTTGCCCCTGGCATCCTGGTCTTCGGTGTTGAATGTCTGCCCTGTCTGAATATGTTTACTACAACTATTGATAATCAGAGTAGATGTGGACAGAGATAATTACAAAAAAAAAAATACTCTTCATAAAAATTGTGCCAATGTCCATGCTTGAAAAATGAGTGTGATTTGCTAAGGTGATATATTTGTGTTTGCTTTTTGATGTGTTGCCTAGTTCACTTAGCAGTTATAAATTGAGAGTAGAAAAACAGAAGTCCACAAGTAAAAGGGAGAAGGGGAATTTGGTAGGCATATTTACATCTTGATGATGGAACAAACTACCGTAAAATACCACCATCCTTCTGCCTCTCTGAAAATATATTTACTTTTTGTACTTTTAAAAAACTAATTAATTTTAAAAAACACCTAATTGAAAAGTTATGTGTAACATTTGCATATTATTAGTTTTCTTCCTAAATCTTTCTTAATAGAGACATTATTTTTCTATAAAGATCAAGGAAATATTCATTATAGAAACATTCTAATTAGGATAAATTACAAAACTGCTCAGAGGTGGCATAGCTTGTAATATAATTTTATCAGCAATGTAGCACCGTATTATTAATTTTCAATGATGGAGTATAAATGTCACAGATATTAAATATAGAATATGGTGACTAAGTTAAATCATTCTTATAAATATTTTCCGATTGTTAAAATATTATATGAAATATGCAGAAATTTTGGGAGAATTTGGACACAGCTGAGAATTGTGACAACCCATCTGTTTTGCAGATGAGAAAATTGAGACCCAGACAAGATAAATCATTTGCCTAATATTCCATTAATACTTGGTATAGAATAGGGATAGAGGATTATTCTTATCTATCACATTCTCTTCTCTACCATAAGAACTCTTCTAGAATGCAAGACTGTCATATTACATGTATTAAATGTAAATCTAGTATCAGAAAATCTTTGCATAACGTTATACTGAAAACCTGTATAATATTTCATAGTCACTCTGATGTAACATAAGTAAAATATCTTATGATTCTAATAAAGATTTTGATTCATGGCACAGTACTTTCTAAATACCAAGGTGATTTATTTTGTGAACATTGTAGGCTCCCTGTGTAATTTTCACACTACTGTGCAATTGTACAGTCTACTTTAGTTGCTAGACACACAACATATAATTTGTTAATGGAAAGAAGGTATATTTTTGCTATTGAACTTCAGTCCTGTTAAAAGGAAGAAAAGAAGTAGTTTGACTCTTGGAACTAAATTCTACAATTGTGCAATATTTAGTATATTTAGAAGTTAGAATTTTATGATTAAATTGTTTTTATAATTTTGAGAAAACCACCCTTTTCTGCAACGTTTGGTAAAGATGCAGTCTTCTTGATGCAGACACCCTTAGATACTTACAGTTTATAATAAATTGGGGCTTTATGTAGAACAACTACTGAGATTTCAGTTAAAATTGCTACTTCCTAAGAATTTAATAGAGAATACCAGATGTATTCCTAAGCGTACTTCTTGGCACAAGGGAAAAAAATGAAGAATATTAAGAGGTCAGAGTTTATAGATAGGTGAGAGATTGAAAAGAAATGAAGTAAACCCAAAAGCTTCAGAAAATAGGTAGACCTTGAATCAAACAATTAGACATAAGATACAGTGTGCTTTCCTGGAAGATGTTCCAGAAGGAAGATGTAGCACTAGGACTCAAAGGTCACTCTGAAGCAAGGAAAACTTACTCTCAAAGAGAGCATGAGATGGAGGTTAGAAATGAAAACAAAGGAGTGGAACTGCAGAGGAAGAGAGTTGGACACAAAAGAGATGTGTATTCTGTCTCTTACGCACAAGACTTCTAATATCATGCAGTCCATACTAAACACTGTGGACAAGTGCATGATTCTGGAACCTCTATATTTTAAAGGTTTTCTCTAATTGTAAAATGTGAATAATAATTTTACTTGTCAAATGTTTACCACTTATTCTATTCTTTTTATGGGCCAGGAACCAAGCACTTTACACCACATATAAGCTCATTAGACATCAGGACAACCCTTTGGGGTAGCTTTTAATGCTTTTGCTATGAGGCTTAAATGGACAAATAAATGCCAAGCACTTAAGTGAACATTGCAAGCACTCCAAAAAGTCAGCAATTAGTATCATCTTAAGGAGATGCTCTTCAAATGAAACTAAACATAAATTTAATCAAGATCTTGTTACACCATTGACAGTTGTGATATCACCAATGTCAAGAGAGTAAATGAACAGTTGTGGCTGAAGTTATTTATGAATTCAAGCCTTATTTTAGTATCTAAGATTAGGATCAATCATCCTCTAAATGTTTTGATGCCTCATGTTTGTAGGTCAACTATTTTTATTTCCTCATTGTCTTTCAAGGGGTGCCTATTCTTACTGTACAAAGATATGCCCTGAGAATGGCTTTCTAATGAACACATTCTTGGTTTTGACTGCCTGGTTCTGTTTAAATTGACTGTAATATAACAAAATCCATTGAGTGCAGCAAAATTTCAGATTCCAGTTGAACTTTGTTGATCCTTTAAGAATTTCTGCCACTTGTCCATGGTGATTTTGAATGCCTTTCTCACTGTGCCAAGGGCTACCAAAAATCTCATCCTTCTTAACAAACTTTGCAGAAATAGCTGGGCCCCAGTTTCTTCAACATGTTGGAGCAGGCACTGATTTTAAGGCACCGGAAGTTAATGACTTTAGCTAAAGCTGAAACTTGCCTCCTTGTCCTCTCAATTTGCACTTTACACAGAGCAATTAGAATTAAGTAAGGTTGGCATATTGATTCCACTGTAACGTGTACAACTGGTGCCTGTATCATGTACAGCTAAATAAAAGAAGGAAAGATTCATGCATCCTGAAAATTCACCCTAGGTCATGAGGACACGGAATTGTCTCTTTTATTAAATGTGGTGGGTTTTGAATAAAGTATAATTGTTATCTTAAAATGTTTAGCTTTTCCTAGTTTTCAAATATTTTATTTGCATATTTTAATTTAGTCAATGAAAAGAATTTCTAATCCACAAAAGAAAGATGAAGTACATGATGAAATGACCTGTCAACTAGGAGGATGATTACTATTCTTAGGACACCTATAATTGGGCAAACAATAGGAATATATATATATATATATTGAGTTGGAGTCTCACTCTGTTGTCCAGGCTGGAGTGCAGTGGCACACTCATGTCAACCCCAGCTACGACCTGCTGGGCTCCAATGATCCTTCTGCCTCAGCCTTCCAAGTAGCTGGAACTACAGGCATGTGCTACCACACCCGACTAATTTTTTATTTATTGTAGAGATTAAGTCTTGCCATGTTGCCCAGGCTGGTCTCGAACCCGTGGGCTCAGGCAATCTACGGGCCTCAGCCTCCCAAAGTGCTGGGTTTATAGGCTGAGCCACTGCACCCAGCCAGGAATATATTTTAAACCTATGTTTTTAATATAGGAGAATGACGCAAGCAGTAAATACAAAATATCCTTGATGATCATTGGGAATTATGTATGCAGTACATTGAACAGACATAGTAGGTGCTGTTTTTCTCTTATGATTAGATTCCAACTTTTTAGACTTAGTTGTTAAAGATAATATACTAAACTGAAGAGTAGATTGTGAAAGTAGGGCATTAAGCATTGATAGTTTTCAGAGAGTCAAAAAAAAAGAGGTGAGAATAAATTTCAAAAAATATTTGTGAAGCTAAGATAATGATTTCATCAAAATGCAAGAATAAGATATGGACTCTGCTCCTGTAAACAAGAACATCTCCTTGACTGAGCTCCAAATAATGTCCCTTTGGTGTGAGCATTTTTTGTTTGGGATGGTGCGATACACGTGTTGAGATGTCAGGAAACTAGGACCTTCTAGACTCTGTTGATGGCCATTTTCCCCTAATTCTGAGAGCATACATGCAGTCTGATATTACTCATTCAGAAATTTCACTTTTTGGTACTCAAGATATTTTCTCCGTTTTTATTTTTAATTTATTTCTTACTACAGAGAACTTGTGTTGGCTCAAGTGTTTGTTTTTTTCTTTTCTTTCTCTTTTTGTTTTCAGTGTTTATATTATTTTGAGAGTGGTTCCTTGCATTGTTACTTGGTATTTTTATCACTTTAGATATACTTTATAATGCTTTATAAATCAGTGCCTTCTCAGGTCTGATTAAAGTCTTAAATGGATATCCTGATTATTTTTACAACACTGTTCTTTATCAGAAGAAGTGATGACTACCTCCTACAGCAACAGAGAGCATATTTTGTTGCAAAACTGTATTTGGAGTTTGTACATATTATAAGAAACATAATAAAAAACATGGTACATATAAATGATGGAATATTATGCAGCCATAAAGAAGAACAAAATCATGAACTTCACAGCAACCTGGATGGACTTAGAGTCTATAATACTGAGTGATCTATCACAGAAATAAAGAACTGAGTATCACATGTTCTCACTCATAAGCGGACCTTGAACAACTATTGTAATACTATAAGAAAAGGATTGGCAGTAGCCAGAAACTGGGTTTGCAGAGAGGTGCGGAGGTAGGATTGGCAGTAGTGGGAATCTGCCTGGGGAAGGGGGGACACACCTCATCAAAAAGGGTACCTGCATAATGAACATTTGCATACCTAATCCTATATTGGATTCCACATCTTTAAAACAAAAAAAATTAAGTTTTTTTTTAAAAAGAAACATAATAGAAAGCATTTATCTTTATTGGAGTTTGAACAGAAGATAAGCATATATATATATATATTTCAACTACTAATTTTTCTCTAGGTATCCAAGGAAATAATGTGGTTGTAGATTTCAAGACTCTTAAAATGATGTCAGATTTTCCACAGCAGAAGAGGCAATATAGCAGAGTGCCAAGAACACAGACTTTGGAGAGCGGCTTCTTTAAGTCCAAATCCCTCCTAATGGTACTCTAACCATCTGTTAGTTTCCTTAACCTCTTTGAAACTCTGTTCCCTCATCTGTAAAAAAGGGATTATAATATGCGCCCCATAGGGTTCTCATGAGTATTAAGTGGAATCACATGCGATTAACAGAGCAAAACACAAATAGCAGAAGATGACTGTTTAAAAAGGGAGGAAAATGTTTTTATCAAATTCCAGTAAGGATTTTGGAGCTGTTCCTTTTACAGCATATATCCCGATCATGTTTGGTCCTGCTATGTGAAAATTAAGAGTAAAGTATATGAGCCAGGGATGTGTAAAAATTATTAGAAGGGAAGCCCCGTAAACTACCTTTCCTGGCAATGGAGAATGGGAGGTTGGAGCATGTTGCTCAAAGGATGGGAGTAGATGTTGACAGTGAATGACGAGCCCTGGTCTGGCCCTCCCTCATTTGAAAGAAAAACGAGAGAATCAATTTAAACAAGAGTGCCAGAATATCTTCTATCTCTGTGGCATTGTTCTAGGCAAAGAGGATGAAGTAATGAGCAAAGGAGACATTTCCTGATTTCTTAGTTTAGAACACATAATAGGAAGGGATTAAGTTCTTTGGAGAAAAATCCAGCAGAAGGTGAATGGGAATGCTATGTGAGGTAAAGGGCTCTTTTTATCCAGAGTGGTCAAGGAAGGCCTCCTTGCTCATGACTTGAAAGAAGTAGGGGGCCACGGGTGTCTTGGGTGAACATGCTTCAGGCAGACAAAGAGCAAGGGTAAATGCCCCCTGAGCAGGAAGAAAGATGGCATTTCTCCAAGGCAATATGGGAAGCCCAGTAAGAGGGGATGGAAGGAGCACACGCTATCAGAGAAGAACCGAGGGACATTTTACGTCATTGTAAAAAATTCTGCTTTTACTTAGCATGAGTTGGTAAACCAGAGAGAGAAGACTTGATAGCACTTATTTTAGGGCAACAGTCATCTGGCTTCCGTGTTTCTAGAGAAGGAAACAGGGAAGATGATTTATTTAAAACCTTAAAATGTGAAATTGCCCAGTGTTGGCCGTTCCCACCCTTGGGCTCATGTGACCAATGCCCACAAGTGGCATTCAGTTCTTTGTTTCTCTGATGGTTTGATTAGTATGATGGCTTCCAGCTGCTAGGGGAGAGGGAGAGAGAAGGAATGCGGAACCCATGGCAACACACTGGAGACCAGATCTACTACCAGGGGAAGAGATGGCCCCACCAGAAGTTCAAAATTCACCTGCACGCAACTTACTTTTGTAGTAAATTCTCACAGGTACCCTACAACTCAATAAAATAAAATAAAATTTAAGTGAAATTGTAAAGCAATCATGAGAGCAATAACATATACTTATTAAAAGCTTTACTATATGCCAAGTCCTGTATATATTTAGCATTACATAATCTCATTTAATCCTCACAACGAATATAAGAGAGAGTACATATTATCCCCATTCTATAGATAGGAAAATGAGTTCACAGAGTTCACAGAGCTTAAGTCACTTCTCTAAGATCACAGGGTGAATGAGTCACATTGAGAAGATCTGATTTTAGAGTCTAACAGTTTTAATATTTTATATATGTGTATGTATTTAAATTTTTCTAAAAGTCTGTTCTTCACACTATGCTGCCTGTTAGTTTTTAATAAATTACCCTTACTTTCATAATAATTACCATGAGTGAATAAATATATCTTCATATATCCACATATTAGACTTTGTAGTAGAGACTAAAGGGCAACAGTTTTCTGCAAATAATATCAACTTTTTTTTTTTTTTTTTTTTTTGAGTTGGAGTCTCACTCTGTGGCCAAGACTGGAGTGCAGTGGCCGCTCCCGGCCACCGCAGCCTCGACCTGCTGGGCTCTGGCGATCCTTCTGCCTCAGCCTTCCGAGTAGCCGGAATTACAGGCATGCGCTACCACGCCCGGCTGATTTTTTGATTTATTGCAGAGATGAGGTCTCGTCGCCCAGGCGGGTCTCAAACCCGTGGGCTCAGGCAATCCACTCACCTCAGCCTCCCAAAGGTGCGGGGTTACAGGCTGAGCCACCGAGCCCGACAATATCAACTGTTCCTTAAACTAACACATGGATTCC
>NW_007245737.1:0-71517 GCF_000164805.1 Carlito syrichta
GGCTTTTATTTTGGTGATCTGGATTCTTCTGCTGAAGTTAGGGTTTTGGTGGTCTTGCATTTCCAGCTTCCTTAGGTGACTTGTTAGGCTGATAACTTGTGATCTTTCCATTTTCTTCATGTTTTTTTTTAAAGATATGAATTCCCCTCTTACTACTACATTCATGGCATCCCAGAGGTTTTGGTAAGATGTTTCTTCGTTTTCATTTGTTTCCAAGTACCTTTTAATCTCTGTTTTGATTTCATCATTGACCCAGGAGTTGCTTAGCATCATACTGTTTAGTGTCCACGTCTTTGTGGGTTTGAGGGGAACTTTGTTGGTGTTGATATTTATTTTTATTTCACTGTGGTCTGAGAAGGTGCCTGGCAAAATTTCAATCTTATGAAATTTGTTATTGTTTGATTTATGGCCAATGATGTGGTCAATCTTGGAGTACGTTTCATGTGGTGATGAGTAGAATGTATGTATATTCTGTGGTCATTGGCTAGAGTGTTCTCTGGGTATCAATTAAGTTCATTTGTTCAAGAGTCTCATTGAGGTTCTGGGTCTTAAAAAAAAATTAAGATAGCCAGGCTTGGTGGCTCAGCCTGTAATCCCGTGCCTTTGGGAGGCTGAGGTGAGTGGATTGCCTGAGCCCGTGGGTTCGAGACCCGCCTGGGCAGCGAGACCTCATCTCTACAATAAAATCAAAAAATCAGCCAGGCATGGTAGCGCATGCCTGTAATTCCAGCTACTTGGAAGGTTGAGGTGGAAGGATCGGAGCCCAGCAATTCGAGGCTGCAGTGACTGGGAGCGGCCACTGCACTTCAGTCTGGGCTACAGAGTGAGACTCCAACTCAAAAAAAAAATTAAGGCAAGGTCTCACTCTGTCACCCATGCTGGAGTCCAGTGGCACAATCATAGCTCACTGTAGCCTCCAATTCCTGAACCAAGTGATCCTCCTCCCTCAGACTCCCTAATAACTAAACTACAGGTATGCACCACCAGATCTGGCTAATTTTTAAATTTTTTGTAGAGATGGTGTCTTGTTCTGTTGTTCAGGCTGGACTCAAACTCCTGAGCTTAAGCAACCCTCCAAAGTCAGCCTCTGGAGTAGCTGAGATTACAGGAGTAAGCAACCATGCCTGGCCAGACTTTGATAAAGAGAAGGAAGGCTGAGTACAGAAAGAAAGGAGAAAATAAAAGAGGTAAATGCTAAGGTGTGCTCTTGAGAAAGAAAATGAGTGAAAATAGAATTTCTGTCACCTTGATTTATCAACTACTTTTAGTTCAAAGTGATAATTGATATGCAAAGAAAGTATATGTTAGATATATGCCAGTCAGGAGCTCCCTGATAGTAAAACATTGCATACCATAAGTTTTGGAAATCAAAAATTCCATGAAAAGCTGTAAAAGATTCTTAGTTGGGTCTGAATTTTCATTTATTTCTGGCATCTCAGAGAGTTTTAGGTTGGAAAACTTGAAAATCTGTGAGTATACTAGGGAAAAAAATGATAATAATATTCCTTATTAGATAGAAAAAGAATCTAAGCACTGGAACCAGAAGACCATCGGTGGTCTGAAAAGTCAGGTGGGAGTATTTAATAGCTTTGTTCTAGGAATCAAATAACAGCCCTGACTGTTGAGCTTCCTTCTAAGACAACATGATGGAAACTACATGCTTCCATCCAGGTGTTGGGAAGAAGTTCTACTGAACGTACACTTTTGGGTGAACAGCAAGCACATTTATTTAATGAAGCTTTGTTCACCTGAAACGTCTCTCTCCTTCTCTCTTGGCTACTTCATTGTTCTGATGGGGAGAATGCAAGTCAATATAAATTAGAGTGCTCAAGCAGTGTGTAGTAGAGGAATCAAGACTTCCAAGTAGATTGGCAAGATCTGAACCAAGCGGCCTACCTCTAGACCATACAGAGGAAGACCAATGCAATTTTGCAGTCTCTCTTCCTTTCCCTCCTTGTTCCTCCCCTACTCTTCCCCTTCCCTGTTTCTCTCCTCACCTTCCTCTTGAGTTAGTGATATGCTAGTAATACCTGATGGTACTTACATGCTTCCTGCCATCCTCCCTCCCTCCTATTCCTTCCTATCCCTCCCCCTTCCTTCCCTCCCTCCCTTCCTCCCTTTTTCCTTCCCTTCTCCCTCCCTGTCTTTCTCTCTTCCTCTTTCCCTTCCTTCTTTGACCCTCTCTCACTCCCTTCCTTTCTTCCTTCCTCTGCAAGGCCTTCTTACCCATTTCCACCCATTCTCCTATGTAAAGCACTTTTGAATTCTAGCCATCTGTTAATACAAGGCAGTGAAAAATGTTGAAGTCACATCAAATTCCACTTGCTCTGCCAGTTAAAAATACAGATGCTTCCTGTTTTATGCTTTTCCTCTCACTTTCGCTGGAGTTTAAACATGAAAATATGTTCCATGTTAAAAACCAGCACATATCCCCTTTCATCAGGAAACATATTCCAAACAATGAAAGGAAGGGGCGGGGGGATTATTTTCCCAAGTCCAGTGAGGATACTTGGATACTGGGGAAATCACACGTAGAACCATAATTTCATAGAGCAAGAACATAATTATTCATAACTATCACATTTTATAGATGAAGAAACTGAGATTGCAGGGAATTGTTGTAATTATTCTCATATGCGGTACACATCAACTTGCCAAAATTCACATCAGCTTACATTTTCACCCAACAGGCTCTGGCCTCAATTGCTCCACAGCACTTTTTGCTATCCACTGCTTTCAGAAATGGTTCTTTTAGCTACTGGGAGAGGTCAAATCACTGAGCAATGGAGAATGAGTTTGGAACTCAGTAAATGTGCTGAAGTGAAAAAAAAAATGCCGGACTAAAGGTCAAGACACCTGAGTTCTAATCACAAATCTATTACCAACTACCTGTCAGACTTGGGACAAAACTTTCTATTCTTGCTCCAGAAAGGGGCGAGGTCAAATGATCTCTAAATGTCCTTACAACTCTTTGACTCTTGAGGCTTTTTTTTTCCCTTCAACTTTCTGCTGAGTCAGAGTATATCATCTTGGCCAAGTTATTTGCTGTCATAAATCTCAATTTTTCCAAGTGCAAAAGGAGAATAACACATTCTCCTGTTTTCTTAGCATATAGATACTATATGATCTTATAGTAAATTGGCTATCTTTAGGAAGCAAAGGAAATATTTTACACCTATAGACATTTGATTAGTCTAAAGCTAGAATAAGACACAGGCCCTACCACTGGGCAATATCCCTGGACTGATTGCATTATAAAGCACTATATTCACTCTCATTCCCCTTGCTTCTGTCGTATCTTTTTAAATATGTCATTACAACTTATTTTACTATAGTATTGTATGTCACTGTGTCTCCCCCATCACTGTATCTGACCCTATCTTCTATCTCGATACCTAGCCTCTCACCTATTTTATTAGTGAAAGATAGAAAATATCCTACTGTTTGTTTTGTTTTTTTTAATTTCTTACTTCCCTATCCAATGATTCATCAAGCTCTGGTCAACTTTATCTCCCTGATATCTTTTGAATTTATCCACTTATCTTTCTCTCTTCTATCATGTCCTAGTCCAAGCTACTGTCACCCCTCACCCAATCTAATGAACTCACAGTAGTCAAAAGGATTATTTCAGATGCCAGATCTGACTCTGTCACTCTACTGCCTAAATCCCTGTAGTAGCTTTCCTTTGATCTTAAAATAAAGACCAAAATCCATAGCAAGACTCCAGAGCAGGCAGTTCCCGACCTTGACTGGCTTGGGGTCTCCTTGGTCATCCTTCTGACCTCTGACCCTTTGAGTTCCTCTGCCACCTCACCATCCTGTCTTTGGAAATTCAGGCTCTGTGGTTTGCACATTCACCTCATTAAGTCTTATGCTTCTGGTTTCATATTAATTATCATGTCCTCAGAGAAGGCTTCTCTCTATTATACTTGATCAGTATAATAGGTCAGTTCCCTCTATTATATGTGCTCTTTGGGCTTTCTGTCCTTGTGTTTCATTTCATTTTGCTTTGAGTAGGAGTCTTACTCTGTCACCTAGGCTGGAGTGCAGTAGTAGCAGGATCACAGCTCACCAATCCTGGCTTTTTTTTTAAATTATTTTTTGTTGAGACGAGGTCTTGCTATGTTGCTTAGCCTTGACCTCCTGGGCTGAGGGGTCCCTCTCTCTCAGCCTCCTGAAGAGCTGGAACTACAGGCACCAATCCTGGCTTTTTAAAAAAATTATTTTTTGTAGAGACGAGGTCTTACTATGTTGCTTAGGCTGGTCTCAAACTCCTGGACTCTAGCAACTCTTCTGCCTTGGCCTCCCAAAGGGCTGGGATTATGAGTGGCCATGCCAGGCCCTCTATCATTTTATTATTATTATTATTATTTTTTTTTTTTGAGTTGGAGTCTCACTGTCGCCCAGACTGGAGTGCAGTGGCCACTCCTGGCCACCGCAGCCTCGACCTGCTGGGCTCTGGTGATCCTTCCATCTCAGCCTTCCAAGTAGCTGGAACTATAGGCACACGCTACCACGCCTGGCTAATTTTTTTGATTTATTGTAGAGATGAGGTCTCGCCTGCCCAGGTGGGTCTCGAACACGCGGACTCAGGCAATCCACTCACCTCAGCCTCCCAAAGGCACGGGATTACAGGCTGAGCCACCGAGCCCAGCCCTCTATCATTTTTAAAATTATACTTATTAGGATTGTCATTTTGAATGTGCTTGTGTGATGCTTTGTGAATGATGGTCTGCTATCTTCTTCAGTAGACACTGTAAGCTCCATGACACCATGTTCTTTTATTTTTTTGGTCACTATTGTAATTTCAGTGTCTAGCATACCACCTGACACATAGTAGGGCATGCTAAAATTCAACTGAACAAATGAATGAATGAATGAATGAATAGGAAAAATATAAGTGCCTGGCTTTAGGGCCTATATAACCCATTGCCTCACATACAGGATTGGAACTACAGAAGGCAAAATCTGATGTTAAAAGAATAAAGTAGTGACCATGGATGTAACTACTAGGCTAGGAAGTTCAGAATTTTTTTTTTAAGTACTAAGATACAGAATTCAAGTTTGTAAGGAACAACACTTCAAACCCCAATATACTGCAAAAACAAATGTCAAGCTAAAACTTCATATCTTTACATTTACAAAGAAAAATATCAAGACAAATGTATAAATGCTATCAATTCAAATAAGAGGGAGGCCAGTAAAACCTCATTTACCAGGAAACACTCCTACGAAGCCAAATGTGAACTGTACTTTGAAAGGTAATTATAGTTTGAGCAGAAAAGGTGTGACTTCTTTTCTAAAAATTTGCTCGTGAGCTGATAATTCCCTATTTGCTCTTTCTCCTGCACTCTCCACCCTGCTCCCCCAGCTCTGCATCCTGAGGTGAGGACAGGAACCACATCAGCAAGACTTCCTCACCTGCTGTCTTCAACTTGCTTTTGCCCAAAGAGAGGCCATGTCAGATGGAAGGAGATTTGCAGGCCTTCATTTTCCTGCCCTCCCCCTGCTTAGCCACAGTTGGCAGTGGCTAATTCCTCTTCTGAAGACCACAATCCCTGCTATTTGCCCCCTTCTCACAGCTGAGCTTCTCAGTGGGACATTCCTTGACAACTAGAGGTGGTCATGGCTTTCAAATGCTGTGATCGCCGGGGTACTTTTAAACTCACTTTATGAGTTACTTATCCATTTTGGAGTATCATGTGATTTATTGCCAAGAGTGAGGAAATAAGATTAAAAGGGTAAAAAATATATATATACTATTAGTCTGTCGATGGGACTTTTCTCCAATAAAATATAGTTGTATTTTTTTCTTCTCGTTCATCTGGTTCACATGATATATACAGTTTTCCTCAAAATAGATCACAAAGCAGGGGTCACTTTAAACTGGTTCATGCAAGCTAAGTGGCAGAATTAAACTTGTTTTCTGTAAAATAGAATAACTGAGCCAAGAGGAAAGAAAACAGTGGTCCCTCAACAACCCAAACATGCACATACATACCACAATTAATGGATCTTTAGAGAAAAGAAGTTAATGGGAGATTAGTGTCCCACCTCTCCTTCTCCTTCTAGGGACACACATATAAACAGTGCAGTTACTTCTGACATAACAGATTTGGGAAAGAAGAAACATGAGAAACATGAGAGAAACATTATGGAAGCGTTGGAGGCCAAGGGTGGGGAAGGAAAGGAGAACAAAATTAAGGTACTGGGGTTTGGACCCAGATAAAGGTTGCTCTGTCACATTGCCCTGATATCAAATCTATATATTTGAGAGATAGTAACACACACACACTCCTCTCACCAGAGTTTGCCTGAAGTCAGTACTGCCTAACTATAGATTTGAGAAAATCATTGCCATATCATCTGCCATCAGTCACACTTATTGAGAGGAAAAGAATGCCCCATACATATAGAAGCCTTCCTTGGGATAAACTTTTTAGTTGACTAAGCAGGAAAAGCACAGTTGATCAACCACTAATTAGCATTGTCATCAGCGGTAGCAAAAACAGCAGCTTAGCCAAGTTATAATATGCACTTTGCTTAACTTCTGAAGTACATTGATTGGTTTTTTTAAAGGCTTTTATGTGGCAATTGGGAATACAATTATTTATTTTAACATGAGTCCCAGTATTTTTAAACTTTAAAAAATGGTGAAAAATATAAAGTATGCATGATAATTATTGCAGTTGGGTATATTACATAATGTTCTTTGTGAAAAAGGCTTATGTTATTATAATGGTTAGGAGGTAAATTAATCTAAGTAATATTAGTATAATAGTCCTGGTAATCATAATGGAATGAGTCACCATACATTACAATTATGTTTCAAATAATACATATTTTTAGAGATCAACCTTTTCATGATGTATTGGAATGGAATGTGGTAATAGGAGAGCAGTGATTTTGGCTAACACACTAGCTATTCTGAGTCAATTTGGCACAACTGCAGAATTCATTTTCTCTACTGTCTTTATTGAGAAGAGATGTCCTAGGAAGGATCTTGGGGTGGATAAATAAGTATGAGTCTGGCATAGGAAGAGAGAGTGTTTTCTCCCCCGTGAGGCAGCCTGTGAATGTCACGTGGGGAGAAATGGTGTGATAATGAAAAATGGTCGGAGAATTCTGGAAGCAAAGCACAGATACCCAGAGCAGCTGTTCTTCAGGCCCTGCTTACCTCTGTGCTGGGTTCATTGAAAAGGGCAAGAACAAAGCAGACCCACCCAAATATGTAGTCCAAAGGAGAATAAAAGAGCAAAATTTGACGAGCACTTATTCTGTGACCAGACCTATACTAAGCACTTCCCCAGATCATCTCATTCATTGTCACGCCACTCCCAAGGTAAATTGTTATTGTGTGCTTCATTCTTCAGACGAAGAACCTGAGAGTTCATTATGCTAAGGAGTAAGAATAACTACTTGTTAAGTAGTTCTTGTGAACCTGGAGTTTGAATTTAACCTGATTCCAGAGTCTGTAACTTTAACCAGTAAGTGAAATACGTTTATACCTTCATGTTCAGGATATATGTATATGCATGTGTGTAGAGATTGTTGATATAGATATAGATATAGATACAAGTATAGGTGTTAACACAAAATAAAAAATTTGGAGGCAGTGGATCCTTAAGTCTAAGTGGGTTCTAATAACAAAGTACTTAGGGATACCTCTTTTATGAGCAAGAGAATTTAATATTGCCAGCTTTCATGGTAACTAAATTTCTTGCATCCATATTATTAAAATACATTAAAACCAGGTTTAAAAAGGTGAGACTCTTTTTTCTGAACTTTATAGAGGCCGTCCATTTACAAACACTAGTACAGTAAGATGAATCTTTCCTTTAGTGAGTGATTTATGAATTCCCGTAGAAACGCTTTTTTGAGAGACAAGAAAACCTCAGCTGACTCTATATATGAACTTGAATACGTATATTTTGCCTTGTCTTAATGATGTCCTTGGCTCACCTTGAAAATTAATTATATGTAAGGTGATGCCCACTTTGCAGATGAAGAAAGTTGTGGCCACTGTGATGAAGGCTAAATCATAATCAAAGACATTTAAATTCACACTTTGTTTCCTGCCTTGAGACCACACTGATGTCTTTCGGCATCATCAGAGGGGAGGAGTTAGCATGCCAGGTCTTTGGTTTCTTACCATTAAGTAAAACTTAAGAATGTAGATGTACACGTGTCACCTCGTGGTCCATTGGACTAGAATTTTTGGAAGTCTGGGTTCTAATCTAGCTCTACTTCTCATTCTCTCATCAAGCATTGTTATCTTATAAAGTGTTAAAACTGTTAATATATTTATGATCAACTAGTAGACATGATTTAAAATTGGTGAATCATTAGATGAATTGCCACCTCAAATTCTGAATGAGTAAACAATGAGAAATGGGAAAGCATTTGGCAGAGGCTCCTTGAATCATTTAATTAAGGATGGAGAAAGAGCTGGATTACAAGCCAGCAATATTGCCCACATGAGTCAGGAGCTCATCTTTATGTATGTAACAAAAGAGTCACTCAGAAACATCATATGATACAATTAAGTGTGGGAGATATGTAACTTTAGAACATTATCAGATGAAAAACTTCACTTTCATGTTATACTTTCATATTATAAAAGTATACAATTTACCGGGCACAGTGCCTCAAGCCTATAATCCCAGCACTTTGGGAGGCTGAAGGGGAAGGATTGCTGAAGACCAGGAGTTCAAGACCACCTGGGCAACAGAGGGAGATCTGTCTCTACCAATAAATAAATAAATAAACATGCTGAGTGTGGTGGCATATGTCTACAGTCCCGGCTACTCGGGAGGCTGAGGCAGAAGATCACCTGAGCCCAGGAGGTTGAGGCTGTAGTGAGGCTGTGATTGTGCCACTGCACTCCAGGTTGGGCAATAAAGTGAGACTCCAACTCAAAAAATAATAAAATAAAATAATAAAAGTATTCTACTCAACACATTTTACCTACATTGGAGCATTTTTTTTTCATGTGTTAGTACATACAAACTTGAAGAAAAATTATTTTGTTGTTTTTATGATTTAGTCAGATCATGCCAACTTCTATAACGAATACCCGCCCCATCTCAAGCGTCTTAATACAACAAAAACTTGTACCTTGTTAGTTCAAATTCCAGCGCATTTGTTCTTGGTTGGGATATTCCTTTAAGAGCTGACTCAGGAAGGCATTCTCCTCTTATGCTGTTCCAGAGGAAGATGCCTCCTCCATCTTCAACACATGGCTTCAAGGTCACTCTGACATTGAACAGCCAGTATACTGTGGGAAGAATAAGAAGGTAAAAAAGGCATGCTTGCACATAACCCCCTACCACACGTTCTTAACTGCCTCAGTTTGGAAGTGACACATACCTTCTGCTCATGTTCCACTGGCCAGAATTACTCACACAGTCTCCACCTGGCTCAGTGCTCAGGAAGAGGAAATGGATTTGGTAATCATCTCGTCAGTCTCTGTGACAAGATTGGTCCAAAAAATATACCAGTGAAGATAAAAATAATTATGTTCATTACATTCCAGAAGATGAATTGATTAAAGTCAAATATATATGCATCACTTCTCTCTTACTTTGCACAGCAAAGCAAAATATATTAATTGTGATATTCATTGCAAAACTTTATAAACATCATACATCTGTCACTAAATTGATATGAAAGAAATATCAGATCTCAGAAAATATTTTATTCATTATCACGGAATGCTAGCAGACCAACATATACCTAAAATTGCCAAAATATTGGACCAAAAGGGAACAATTCTATCAGTCATCTTCTTATGGAAGTGTGTATAAACTTTTCACCTTGGATTCAGTTGTGTTGGCATTTCATAAGCACAGATATAAATGTGCTTAAAATAGAGAATGTCATTGCAACAAAACTCAACTCATGGCATAATCATTGTACTTCCAGACTAAAAACAAAGAGTAAAAAAAATTCTAAGAACAAAATTACTCGATTTACTCATATCAAAAAGCAAATACACAAGGTTGGGCATGATGGTTGATGCCTATAATCCCAGCACTTTGGGAGGCTAAGACAGGAGGATTTCTTGAGGCCAGAAGTTCAAGACTAGCCTGGACAACACAGCGAGACTTGTCTCTCTCTCTCTACAAAAGATTAAAAAATTATCTGAATGTGGTGGCACACACCTGTAGTCCCTCTATGCACAGACTAAAACAGGAAGATTGCTTTGAGCCCAGGAGTTTAAGGCCACAGTGAGCTATGATCACACTACTGCACTGCAGCCTGGGTGACAGAGCAAGACCCAGTCTCTAAAAACAATTAAAGTTAAAATTAAAAAACAGACAAAAACTAGGGGTATAGCAGAGACAGCAAGGAAAATCTCAGACCGAGTAGAATATTTGCCAGCCTTTCTCATCTCCAAAAAAACTTGAGTTCTCATTGATCCTATATGCCTTGAGAACTGGAGAATGTGTTAGCAAATTCAGGGTTCCAAAACTTGTGGTATCTATTGCTAAGTTCTTGCGGATTATAAACTTGAAGGAAATTTGCTGCCTAGAAATATGAGCTGTGTGTAATTACTCCCACCTGCTGGGTAAAATCTTTATTACATGGGCATTAGATGTCACTCTCATGGAAGGATGAGGAGACATGCAACATGACCAACCGCGTTATGGGGCTTGTGACCACAGTTCCTCCTCCACAGTGGCTGTTAACTCTTCTTTCCGCCTTCCACATGTGACACAACTTAGCCTGGAAATGATGAGGCAATGCTTATTCTAAGAACCAAAGAAAATTCAGTTCTTTAATATAAAAAATTTATTTTCCCTACAGGAAAATAATGTGGAGAGGGATGTGGAAGGACCAGTGGATCCATCATATTCATTCAATAGATGATTCAGAAATTAGGAGAGCAAAACCAGAAGGGGACCCCTCCAGGAACAGTGGTCCTCAGCTCTGGTTTTCCAGTCTAAGGATTCAAGTGTCAGGAACTTGTCCTTGGTCATTAAATAACTTGCATACACCCTTCCTCATGTCGCCTTGGTGTATGTGAAAGCACTGATTTCAGAAGTGAGCTTCTCGCTCTCAAGGGAACTATTTGCCAGGGGACAGGAGGAACCCACAAGGTTCCAATACAGTCTTTGATGAGCTGTCTCTGCAAGTATGGGCAGACTTTTGTTCCTAAGTTATTGTGAGATTTTCTGTGGGTATAAAACCCAAGGAAAAAAAAAACACCAACAAGCATTAACACTGCCATATTAATAACTGCTTTCATCCTTGGGAGGAAGTTGAAGATGAGGGAAAGGCTCAAAAGTAAATATGGTTTAAGTTTGGTTTTCTGCTGCATTGGTCACTACCTGCAACCCCCAGCAGTACTTTTGGAAGGAGGGTTCCAGAAATGTTATGTGTGTGTGTGTGTGTGTGTGTGTGTGTGTGTGTGTGTGTGTGTGTGTGTGTGTGTGTGTTTGTCCCTAAGAAGGGGGGTCACAGTCCTCCATTGATGTCTGAAGTGTATAACTACGCCTTCTTAATCAAACCCCTCTATCCAGCAAGAAAACAGACATAGTTAACAAAGGCGAAAACACTGATAGATCAGGAATATAATTCATTGTAGGATTATTGGCCTTGGAGATTGACTGTTACTTAACTGACCAAAGCTGAGCTGTTTCCTTTCCTGCTAAGTGTTTGGTTAAATAACAGGTATATTTTGGTCTTCTGTCCTTTGACAACAGATCTAAACAAAATTAGGGCAACATGGGGTTTATGAACTACGGGCTCTTTTAACTGCTTTCATGGCTTCATATCCTAGTAATGTCAATTATAGTCTCTGTGTGTGTGTGTTTGTGTGTGTGAGCATTCAATTTATTTTTTATTTTTACTTTTTCACTTGCCCCCCTCACCTCAATGTTTTCATCCTTCTTCATTCTATGTTCTGTTGCCTTCATCTCTTGCTTTGTTTTCCTATTCCCCTTTTTTTCTCTACTCCTTTAATCTGTCCTTTATTATGTCATCACATGGAAAATACTAGTTTCATCAACTCTATTTGAGAAAAAAAAAAAAAAACTTAACCAAGAGGGAAGCTGAATATATCTGTCTTCAATACCTATCTTTGAATTTGGAGTGCTTCCTGCTAAGAAAATTATCTTCCGAAACTCCTTGAATCTTGCTGTCTTCGTGAAGCATACTAGCCAATAAGCTGCCTCCTGACATTAGCTTGTCTATCTGGGTTGACTTTTGCTGCTAGCTGTTCCAACCAAAGAAAGCAGATACCTGAGGTCAGATATTTAGATTTTATGGAACAGTAAAATTTCCTAAAGAAAAATTGAGAAACTGATAGAGATTGCCTTTTCTTTAAATTTCAATACTTTTTAAAAACTGCCATCTAAAAATGATTGGCATTTTAAGTTTTAACACTTTTTAAAACAACCATCCATTGTCATTATTATTTCATATAAAGGGGCATTTTAGGAAAGATACTCTCAATATCAGTTGAATAAATTTCACAACAAAAATCCTGTTTTGTCTTTATTTTCTCCTTTAATCAAGATGGGGTCTATATATCTACCAACATTGATTCAACTTTAGGTCCTTAGTTGCAATAAAATTGTTCCTTTTCCCATACAAATGGTTATGCCTTTGGGCTGATTGCTCTGCCTTTTCACAGGTTATTATATCCTGCTGCCTTTATATTGAAGATTGCTGTTTCATCTTTGGAGTTACAATGTCCCAAAGCAACCAGTAATAAATTCTTAACTCCAGTGTATATATAGAGGCAGCAAGAAATGGGTGTGATACCCCCACAACCCTGCTATACACACACACACACACACACACACACACACACAAACAAGTAAATAGGTTAGCTTTTATTTCTATAATGGCGTTGGGTGGGTAATAAGACAGAAGGGAGTGGTGGGATGGATAACACAAATATAAGGTGCAACCCTTATTCTTGAGTTGATTGTAGTCTAATGAAACCTATATGTAGCCATATCATATCACAAAATAGAAAAAAGTAAATGCTGGATAGAGAAACAAGAAAGATGCTTTTGGAGAAAATCGAAAGGAGTCATTCCTTTCTGGAAAACTCAAGGAAGCGATCACAGAGGTTTTATGTGTAATTATATATTCATGTGACTGCTTGATAATCGTTCCCCTACTTGGCTGCAAGGTAAGCTCTGTGAAGGCATTGTCTCTATTAGATGTGTGAACCTCTCTATCACAGCCCTTAGCATAGGGTCTGTTATCTAATCTATAACCTGATATATCTCCTGAATAACTAAATGAGTGCCTACAGTGATAGGTAGTGTGAAAGATACCAAGGCTGAAATTCAAATTTCATTCATCGTCCTGAAAGCATCTGCAAGCAGATAGGTTTTCAAACGTGGCAGATGTGTTTGGTCAGCACATTGCTTGTGGAGTGATCGCAGATGGTCATAGTGACTTATTTCATTCTGAAATGGAATAATTTCATCTTCACTCAGTTTTTCTTAGGCAAAGGTTTTGATGCTATATTTATTAAGATGTCTACTTGGAAGTGGATGTCATGCTGTGAAGACCCATCATAGACAGATATTATAGCCACTTGCCAAGTAATGACTTATGCTGGGCAGTTGCTTAAAAGGCTGCTTTTATTCATTTTCTTTGCTATATTCATGTCCTGCTTAGGAAAGGGGAGAGAACAGGAGGGCAGCAATCTGTTTTGTTCTTTTTTTCTTGTAAACCAGTAATTATTTGCAGAACTTTGTGGGCAAAGTGCTCAGCTCACACCTGGAAATAGAAGCCTGGGTTAGACAGTGGCCGTGGTGATGTTTACACCATCTCAGATTATAGTTTGCCAGTTGAAATGCAGACATATACGTAAATGGCCTCGTTGTCATTTTTGTTTTTGCAATATTATCCTTGGCTCTACAGATTCATTTTTTCCCCCTTCTACTGTCAACACTGTTTCAGCAGTGAGTTATATTATCCGGTGACATCAGAGGAAGCAAAGTTACATGTGTCGGCTTGGCAGGAATTGTCCATTACAGCAAATTTGTGACAAGTTGCATTTTTCTACTATTTTTACCTTAAGTGATGAAGTATCTACAGTTTGGGGAGACAACATGGGTGTCCCTTGATGGTAACAGAGCTATGTCTAATTGAGCTGCTGTTGCTTCAGTATGGAAGGTGAAGGAGCTTGTGATCTTTGAATAATTCTTCCCCCATGAACAGTGGGAATGTATCCCCAGAGTTGATTATCTGTATCTGTAGGTAATGGAGGCTTAACTGGCATTAAAGTCATAGCTAGTTTCAGACCCATTAAGTTTAATGGTTTGTGTAATAATAGGCCGCAACTGATGAAATAACCAAAAGAACAATTCATGGACTGCTTATGGAAGAATGCCTTTACCATTCAAAATGGACATTAAACTATGACTGATTTCATTGCAAGGCAAAGGTTCCCCTCTTTATTTTCTAGTTAGATCTATATATAGCCCATGGGGTATGGTAAAAGTCGCACTTCAAGGGAAAGGTTGACTTGAAGCTTTTAAACTAATGAGTTTGAACTTTGCATGTTTTCTTTTCTTTTTTTTTTTTAAAAAAAAATCAGTAGTGATATGTAATGAGGAGCTAATAAATTAACCTAAATGTAAGCCACAGTAATGTAAGTTTAAGTCAAAAATCTAGCTATGGAAAGCCAGATAGGCATATCAAAATGGCAGCCTCTGTCCCCATTTCTTGATCCACTGTAAATAGAAAGTTTTGATTAGGATGACACCTCAAGTTATATAAATGAGAATTTGAGAGTCACAATATTAGGAATTTTCATCTGTTTTATTCACTCCTATATATTCAGGGTCTAGAAAAATGCCTAACATATAACAGGCACTCAATAAATATTAAACATAAGAGCCGGGCTCGGTGGCTCAGCCTGTAATCCCGCGCCTTTGGGAGGCTGAGGTGAGTGGATTGCCTGAGCCTGTGGGTTCGAGACCCGCCTGGGCAGGCGAGACCTCATCTCTACAATAAATCAAAAAATCAGCTGGGCGTGGTAGCGCGTGCCTGTAATTCTGGCTACTTGGAAGGCTGAGGCGGAAAGATCGCTGGAGCCCAGCAGGTCGAGGCTGCGGTGGCCAGGAGCAGCCACTGCACTCCAGTCTGGGTGAGAGAGTGAGACTCCAACTCAAAAAATATATATATATATAGAACATAAGTAGTTGATGAACATATAACCTAGTAGTTTTGTTTCATAGGAGGTGAAAATTATTTCAGAGGAAGAGAAAAAACATTATTTCTAGAAAGAATTCAACACTAGTTGATATTCTTCCCAGATCTACATTTTTTTCACATAGACCTTTTCCTGAGAGAAAACTAGAGGGATTTGTGGCTATTGCAATCAATGATAGATTTGGGGTAGGTTTGGGATAAGATAAAATATAGAAAATGGCTAAATAGAAGAATACACACTATATTAAATAGAATTGAAAATGATAACTCTCAGCAGTAGATCTTTGACAGCAGCACATGATGGGAAAGTATAAACCCCATTTTGGTGATGGCATCTGGTACAAATTCAGAAATGAATTAGGTAATAAAACAGAATGTATCTTCAGCAACCCTTAAGATCAAACCAGCATTGATAAGCATGGATCTTTGGAGCCTCAACCTTTCTCTTTTTTGAAGCAGCTAAAATCAGCAGGGAAATGAAAAGGAAATAGCTTTATTATCTGTGAGTAGCTTGTCCCTCCCACTGGAGATCAATTCTCCAAACATGCATTTTTAGATATATTGGGAGTTCTCTTTATCTAGCAATTATATTTAAAATATATACCTCTCCCTACCCACATCCCACACTGTTACATCACTGATTCCTCATCATTCTGACGCATTCAATAATCTAGCATGTAACTTAACTGAGAGAATAACCACAGCCCATGATGTTCCTGGCATCATGAAGAGTAGAGACCAGTGGAAGCTATAATAATGATGGAAGAAGCAGATCTCAAGTGAGAAACTCAATCCCAGTGTTCAGGGGAAACTCCAGCAGAAGGGCATGAGTTCAGGGCATGAGTTCAATTCAGCAAAAAGTTATTGAGCACCCACTGTGTATCAGGCACTGGGATATGTTACTGAACAACACAATGTTCTTTGCTCCCTGGTGCCTGTGTTCTCACATGTGGTGTGAACATTCTCAATGGTATTGCAAGTCCTGTTGGGCTAGAATCATGAAGCCCTGTGAGAAGGTTTACTTTAAACTAAATGAGGACCATTCCCGTGGAAAGCTAGAGCTGGCATATGCATGGAAGTGAGGGTTCTATTGCCTGAGTCCTGTTGCTGGATTTGTCCCTCTGCTGTGAAAGCCAAGACCCCAACTTTTATCTGCAGCCAGAGGGCTTTCTACAAAGAGACTGAATTTTGACAATTAAACAAGAATTTAAATTCTTGGAAAATAAAATGTTTTAAAACACAAAATCCATGAAAAGAAGATTATAAAATAAAAAGGTCCTTTTTGGAGGAAGAGGAAAGCCACTGACTGACCACATTACTTTTGTGTTTCTGCTCCAATCTAACCTTAATCAGTAAGACTTTCCTTGACAACCCACCCCCTCTCTATCCCCTTTATCTCTATGTCTAGCTTGTAGCATCTGACACATTATAAATGTCCTTATTTATTCATTTATTGTCTGTCTCTTCACTCTGTAATATAAGATCCTTCAGGTCAGGGACTTTTCTTAGTTGTCCCCACATAATATTTGGAGCCTCCCATCTAAGACTGAGAGGCATCTCCCTTAGTGGACCTGTAATCACTAGCACTTTCCTACCATTGTCCCTATTGCCATATAGTGTAAGATTCCCTATTGCCAATGCTGGTGCCATTGTCATAGATGTATTTGGGAAATGAAAATGTTTTAAGCTTCTAAAATGGTTAAATCAAATGTAGAGTTAATACATCACATATTCACCTATAAGGGGACATCTCAGATTGGTACCTGAAATTTGATAAACTCAGCCCCAGGTTACAAGGCCAAGGGATATATAACTGTTTTAGGACAACCTGCTTTCTCCTTTCATAGGTCTGATTTGGTGGTCTTCTTCAGATACCAAGTTATGGTACAATTTGTTTTCATAAAATGGATTTTTGAATTCTGCTTTCCTTATAACCATCAGGGAAGGAACATGGAAAGTTTGGGGTGATGATACATGTAGGCATTTAAGATTTGTGAAGATGGGGACATAATAATTTGAGAATAGGATCCAGCTGACCAAAAAAAAAAAAGAATCTCCATTTAATAATAATTGTTAGGGATTCGCTAGAGTTATAAATTCTGGGCTTGAGTTTCTAGAAACCAATGATGTCTTGGTGAGTTGCTTACAAGTGATTAGTGGACAGCAAGCAGTAGTAGTTGAAAGCATGGCTGAAATCAGAAGCTCAGTTGTGGTTAGTAAATTTGGAGGATTAGCACACAGTGGAAACTTGTTAATTGTTCACCTTAATATAATTGCAACTAAAGTGCCGTTTTCTGTCCCAGAGAACACATTCTTTTTCCTCCAAATGAAAGGACATTTACACAGAAAACACAAGTATGCAAACTATGAGTAACACAAAAGCAAACTAGAATGATTTCTCTTATTCTTCTGTTATAAGTTGAATTATATCCCCATGAAATATATGTTTAGGTCTTAAAACCCAGTATCACATAATATGACTTTATTTGAAAATAGAGTTTTGGCAGGGAAATTAGTCAAGGTGACCTCATACTAGAGTAAGGGTAGGCTTTAATCCAATACAATTTGTGTCCTTAGAAAAAGAGGAAAGACAATGTAAACACATACATACACAAAAACAAATGCCATGTGAAGAAAGAGGCAAAGGTTGGAATCATGTATCCATGAACCAAGGAATGCTTGGAGGTACCAGAAGCTGGAAGAGGCAAGGAAGGATACTCTTCTAGAGGCTCTAGAGAGAGCACAGCCCTGACAACACTTTGATTTCAGTCTTTCATCTCCAGAACTGTCAGACAATAAATTTCTGTAGTTTTAAGCCACTTAATCTGTGATAATCTAACAGTCCAAGGAAACGAATATACTTTTCTAGACCCAAGTGGGGATGAAAAGGGAAGACCTTAAGTTAAAAAGTAGCAAAAAAGTAATCTCTTCTCAAAGAGATGTGGATGCTGTTGGCAGAGAAGAGAACTGATGTTTTCTGGAAGCCTATGACATCCTCTGCTTTACCCAGTTAGGAGAGAAATATGGAGAGAGTCTCAGCAGGCAGAATAGCAGCAGCCAAGACCAGGTGTCTGCATGGTTGCCTCCAGTTGCACAGATGAAGAGTCATTAGGCTGACTCCATCTATGGAACCAGCTGGAATTAGTCCTGACTCTAGAGTAGCTGGACCTTCAGGCAAAACTGACCCCACAATTATTTTTAAATGCATTGCTTAAAACTAATCACTCTTACTTTTTAAAACAAGACATTGATGCCTCAGAATCAAGCTACTTAATTTTCAACAAGTTGCATCAGCCAGTTTTCTATTTACGATATATAGGCTTCCACTAATTTAGGGATAGGATGATGACCAAACAAAAAAGGTTTTATTAAAGGTGGAAATGATTCAGAGTAACTGGCCTCCACCCCCTACCCTCACCAAAGAGATTACCCTAAAGACACTTACCAATAGACCTGGGCCTTCTGGGCAATATTTTCAATATTTTAATATTTCCAGAACCTTCCCTTCTTCTTCTCAGTGGTAACCAGAGCAAGCTGAGAATCCCTTACCTGTCTCTCATGTCCTGCATTCCTCACACTGACTCCCATATAGTCTCTACCAGTATTATTTACTCTTATCCATCAGTGAATTTTCTTTACTTCCTGTGTGCCTTGCTTGTTCTGGAGATGGGGAGGGGAGAAGAGGATGAGTAGAATTTTTTGTGTATAAATGTCATCCAGTCTTTTTTTTTTTTTTTTTGAGTTGGAGTCTCCGTCACCCAGACTGGAGTGCAGTGGACACTCATGGCCACCCCAGCATTGACCTGCTGGGCTCCAGTGATCCTTCCGCCTCAGCCTTCCAAGTAGCCAGAACTACAGTCATGTGCTACCATGCCCAGCTAATTTTTTGATTTTATTGTAGAGATGAGGTCTTGCCAAGCTGCCCGGGCTGGTCTCAAACTTATGGGCTCAGACAATCCACTGGCCTCGGCCTCCCAGAGTGCTGGGATTACAGGCTACTTCCAAAGTATCACTTGTTTTCTTCATTTTAGAAAGAAAAAAAAAGAAAGCATTATCTTATAGAGTAATGTTTTTATCAAATTAAAATTTTCAGTATACTTTTATTCCACATCAAATTTCTAATAGAAAAAAATTATATGTAAATATTAAAATGAAGACTTTACACATCTAAATCTATCAAAATAAACCACTTTGCAAGAAAAAATTATGGTACTATTTCAGCATTTTCTACAGGCTGACTGATTCACACAATTATCTTCTTATCTGTAATATCTGTTTGTGCTATTGAGAAGCATGTAAAGGATATGGTGCCTACAGAGACTGGAAAGGTGGAAAAAGGAAGCGACGTTTATAGAAAGATGTTGTTGTGTCAGGTACAGTGGTAGAAAACTTTACCTTTGCTACTCATTTATCAGGAAGCATCAATTAATATTTAGTAATTATGCAAATAGCAAAACTGTGACATTTAACTTGACATTTTAAAAGAGACATAGATGTAGAAATATTGTCTAGAAAACATTATTACTCTATCAATATTATTTATTTTGAAAAGTAAGCCTCATTACAAATCTATCTTACTCATCTACCCATTTACCAAATATTTATTGAGTGTCTACCAGGAGCTGGAAATACAATGAGAACAAGAAGGACACAGTCCCTGACCTCATCGGCCTTATCTGGCAGCCACACAAACATATATGCATGCTCAGAACTGCTGCAGGAGAAGTGCTCTCTGAATTTGTTGTTCAGAAAAGAGGGCAGGGGAAAGGGAGAAGATCAATACATAAGAGAAGAAATAGCATGTTAAAAGGCCCAGAACTCCAAAAGCCTGCATGTCATGATAGGACAGTTGCTTAGAATGAGAGGGAAGAAATATTGAGAAATTAAACTAGAGATGGAATCAGAGGTCCTGTTAAATATCTTATGTTTTAAGTTATGGAATTCCCATTTCATTCTGAAGGTCACAGAGGACTTGGAGGCAGGGCAGTGATTAAGAAAGATCACTCTGGTTTTTGTGTGGTGGACATGGCCAGAATCAGAGAGGCCACACGGGAAGCGGCTGCGGTTGCGCAGGCAAGGCCTAGATGACTGTGGCATTGGTGGTAGGAGTGGAGAGAAATACACAAGTTAAAGATACATCTGGGATAGGATAGGTAGGACTTGACAACTTATTAAACTTGGGGGGGAAGAAGAGGGAAGAGTCAAGGATGACTTACACATGTGGAGTTTCTTTCTATCCTTAAAAAAAAATTACTACTGTAGATACTGATAGGAATTGTTGAACATAAGAGAGCAATCAAGATTTTTGATTCACAACGCCATGTGGAGGAATAGTGTGCTCTTCCGATATTTCAAGTAGAGGTGGACATTTAGTTTCTGCAGATTCATTTTCTGGCTCAGTTATGATTTCAGACCCATTATTCAAAAGCAAGGGTTTAGGATCAGGGGAGGGTGAACAAGTGGCAGGAAGAGGGACTATCCCCTCTGTAAAATGGTATATTCCACAGCCTTTTACTCCCTGCTACCAAGGTCTCATGGACAAAAACAGAAGGGGTACAGCTGCTGATGCAGAATTGGAAAGAGACAACGCTTCATCTTCCTGAGAACAACTCACTCACTGAGGGTAGCAACATATTTCAGTCCCAGAGAGTTTACCCTCAGGGGAACACTGAAAGAAAGACATCTCTCAGGAAATCACCATTTGTTTCTACCACTGAAAGATTATCTTTTGTGTCTGTTTATTGAGAAGAGTGAGGAACTTCTCTGTGCTGAACAGTAAGTGCTACAAAAGCATTAGATATCACATCTATTCAGTAATTTGGCAAAATTTCTTGAAGCCTTAGACTCCTTACTTCCGCGCACTCTTTGCTGGCTGTCTATAACATGGGAGGACCTTTCAACTTTCAACTATGTTAGAATTTATATGAGTTACAAAGATGCTGGGATTAAATACAAAAAGTAGGGACTAAATACTGCAACAACAGGAGGGATCTCTAATCCTGGTTTCTTTATTACCAAATCCCAGCTGAATAATTTGCCTCTTACCTGCAGAAAACATTTGGTGCCCATTAGCTAAGACTGTCCAGTATGAACAATGACATTGACAATAGACCTTGGATTTCTTTTTCCCTTCAAGCACAAGTTCCTTGTACTACTTTCTCTTCTTGATTAGAGATAACCTCCTGTTGTTGCAGTATTTAGTCTCTACTTTTTGCATTTAATCCCAACATCTTTGTAATTCATAATTTCTTTCTTTGTTTTTTTTTTTCCCGAGAACTACACCAAAATGTTAGAAGACCAATAGGCAGCTAAAGATGTATACAAACCCCACACAGATTGGTCTCCTTTCTAATGCTGTACATGTTCTGTAGTTCTTCTAACTCTTAAACCTGAGCATACATTTTAATTTTTAGTCATTTTTTGCTCCTTTATTGGTTAATACTGTCAGTTAAGTTTTTGTCAGGTAAATTTTGCCTTTCAAAGCACTGTCCAATTTCTTCTCAAGACTTTTTGATACATCAGTTCTGCACTTTTTTGGGAGGCGGGAGAGATTGGGAATTTTTGTAATTCTCTCGAGAGGAATTTTCATTCTCTTATACATCTCATTCTCTGTGTTTCTACAGACTTTTGCATTCTATAACTGCAAAAATTAGTCTTCCTATTCTCCCCAGCTGACAAACTCTCCAATTCAGGGTCCTAAATGTTTTGGTCCCTTTGGCATTCCAGTGATGCTCAGGGAATCTTTCTCAGAATAATGTCTTTAAGTGCATATGTAAAATATATCAGATTCCAAAGAATATACAAAGAATAGCAGTGAAATTGAAAAATAGTTAATTATTTTTAAAATTGGGATATGACAAATGAATTTATTTATTAATACATTAAGTAATAAGATCTAGAAGTGGGGCTAATGACCTACTATTACAGAAAATTTGTAATTTCTATTGATGACATAAATTACAGGTACTGTTAATTTTTTGTTTTGTTCTAAATTATTTAATTTTTTAGAACATTTTATTTTATTATAGAGTTGTGGGGTACAAGTGAGGATTAACTATGAAGTAGGCTGCATGTAGATAGTTTGGCCTTCTAACTGGTCCTCACTCCTTCTGGTAGTGAAGCAGGTACCCTTTATGTTGTCATATGCATCCTTCCTCTCCTCTCTCCCTCCTTCCCCTAGTAGTGCCCAGAGACTGCTGATGCCTCCCTTGTGCTCATATGACTATTGTTCAGGTCCCACTTGTGAGTGAGAATGTGCAGTATTCAGTTCTTTGTTTCTGTGATAGATTGCTTAGTATGATGGTCTCCAACTCCATCCAATTTGCTGCGAAGTCCATGATTTTGTTCTTCTTTATAGCTGTGTAATATTCTATCATGTATATGTACCACTTTTTTTTTATCCAGTCCACTTTTGATGGGCAGTAGGATTGGTTCCATGTTTTTGCTATTGTGAATAGAACAGCAATAAACATGCATCTGCAGATGTCTCTTTTGTAGAACGATTTATATTCCTCCAGGTGTATTCCTAGGAGAGTAATTGCTGAATTGTATGAAAGGTCAATTTTTAGTTCTTTTAGGAATCACCACACTACTTTCCATAGAGGTTGAACTAGCTTGCACTCCCACCAACAGTGTAGAAGCATTCCCTTTTTTCTGCACCTGTGCCAGCATCTGTTGTTTTTTGACTTATTAATGACAGTCATCATTATCGGTGTTAGGCGGTATCTCATTGTAGTTTTAATTTGCATTAAAACTAATGCAAATAGTCTGATGCATTAAAACTAATTTAATTTGCATTAAAACTAATGCATTAGTCTGATGACTAATAAGGCTGAGAATTTTTTCATGTGTCTATTGGCTGCTTGTATGTCATCTTACTGGAAGTATTCCAGCCAACTGAGAACAATGGAATTCTTCCCAACACATTTTATGAACCTAACATCTTACTGATACCCAAAGCTGGCAAAAACCCAACCAATAAAGAGAATTACTGGCCAATCTCCATGATGAACATAGATGGAAAAATTCTAAACAAGATTCTAGCAAATTGGATCCAACAACATATCCAAGGATCATCTACCATGACCAGGTGGGCTTCATTCCTGGGATGCAAGGCTGGTTCAATATTCACAAGACCATAAACATAATGCAAAACTTTGATAGATGTAAAACCAAGAATCTTGTAATTATATCATTAGACACAGAAAGCAGTCAACAAAATCTAGCATTCCTTCTTGGTTAAAAACCCTTGAGCACCTAGGCATAGAAGGAACATTTCTCAAAACAGTAAGAGCCATCCATGATAAACCCACAACCAGCATTTTGCTCAATGGGCAGAAGTTGAAACCATTCCTCCTAAAAATAGGAACAAGAACAGGCTCACCCCTCCTGCTCAACATGATGCTGGAAGTCCTAGCCAGAGCAATCAGGCAAAGAAGGAAATCAAGAGTATTAAAAAAGGAAAAGAGGAAGTTAAGCTCTCTCTTTGCAGATGATATGATTTCATACCTTGAAAACCCTAGGGAGTCTGTCAAAAGCCTCCTCATATGGATAAATTATTTATCTTTTAAACCTATATATAAAAATTGTATATATTTTTATATATAACATGATTTTTGCTCTATGTATACATTAGTGAAATGACTAAATTAAGCTAATTAACATGTACATCACCTCACATACTAATTTCTTTTTGTGGTGAGACCACTTAAAATCTACTCTCTTAGTTATTCTTAAGCATACATATTTTTAACTGTAGTTACCATATTGTAAAATAGATCTCTTGAACTAACTCCTCCTGTCTAACTGAAATTTTGTGTCCTATCACTAACATCTCCCCAATTGCCCTCTCCACTTGCCCCCAGTAACCGTCATTATCTTGAGTTTGACTCTTTTGGATACCACGTATATGCGAGATTATGTAGTATTTATCCTTCTATCCTTGGCTTATTTCCCTTAACATGATAGTGCTATTAATATTACTGTGGTTTGTCTCCAAAATTCAAAATCAATGGAAATTATAATTTTTGGTTGGTGTACAGGAAGAATAAATATGTAAATATTTTCTTACCCACCAAGTTCATGGATACCCTGTATTTTATCCACAGATGCTTGAGAGGATGTCTGGACCCCAGGTTAAGAATTTCTGTTAGTTAGTAGACTCAAACCAAATATGCATTTCTTCTGGAAAACTTTTCATAAATTCATAGGTTCAGTTATCTACCTTGTTCCAGTAATACCTTGTTCATTCTCTATTATGAAGTATTCACTTATTACTATTACTGGTATCTCTGCATCACTCTCCTTTTTGCAAATATCTCTATGTTTTATTCCCTTTTTTTCATACCCAAGGCAGTGTCTGAAAAATTGCAGGCACCCAATAAATGTTTGCTTAGTAAGTGAATTAAAACTCTAGACAGTTTCTGATAAGCTTTTCCAGGTTACCAGTAATATAAGGACCTGAATGTAATTTATTCGAATCTACAAGGGGCAGTGTCTAAGTGTTGACCTTTAATAAGAGGTGTACTTCCAGCAGTGTCTTCTTGGCACAGTTTTAACTTTTTACTGTGCCTTGGTACACCCTTAATCTCTCAAGAAGTCACAGCTATTGACTTATAACTGGATCTGCAAGGTATCTTAATACTTTATAAACATACATATGGAAAAATTAATTGCATTGTTAGATAAAAATGTATTGCACAGATTACCAGAAAACAAATAAGCATTTCTATTTATAACTGGAAGAAAAAACAAACTGACAATAGAATATTAGTTGTTTACAAGGCAGTTATTCTGAATAATGTGCTAGAGTATAATAAATAACCTTAACTAACAATAAGAAATGTGCTTACATAAAAAATTTATTCTAATTAATCTAAATGTATTAAGTGTATCCATAAGTAGTATGAGTTAGCTACTATTTAAGTGTAAATGTGTACTTCCATATTGCCCAATTTAGTTTTATATTCAGTTAGCCATCAAAGATCAGCTGAGTTTGGCTATCATGATATTTCAGTCATTATGAGAAAAAGGAGGTGGGAGTTTTTGGAAAATAATAATGTCAGGAGTTCTGATAATAAGCACAGAGAATGGGAAAAACACAAGGAGGAGTAGGGAGAGCTGGCACCAATGAAAAGCTACTCATGAGATTCTTATATGTTGCACTTAGCAGACCCTAAGGCAGGATGGTGTGGTCAATCTGGAAGCTCGCTCTCTCTCTGTATCTCTACTTTTCTCTCTCTCTCCCCCCCCATCCTTCTCCCTCCTCTGTTGTTCTGGAGACAGGGTAATTTCCTAAGTGACTACAAAATTCTTATATATTTTAATTAATATAAACTATTTATAAAACAATGTTAATACTGACCTACCATGATTTTTTCTGTAGAAAAAAAGTCCTGTGCTTTAAATATATGTTTTATTAGAGAATCAGGGGATAAAAGATTATCAATATTGGTGAAGTAAGTCATTTCTGTTTCACTTTTTAAACTTCAAAGGTTTTTTTTTCTTTTCAAAATATTTGTACCAAATAAATGGGAAGAAAAAATTATAGTGAAAATCTATGAGGATAAATGAGGTCATATGGTTACAAAGAATTTGAAAAAGAATGACAATTATTATTTTTTAAAATAACATGGTTAGATTTCCCATCTTAAGGCAGGAAGAAAAGAACCCCATTACATTCTAGGGAGGCCAGGGAAGAATACCTTTCCATCACAATCAGTGAACTGTGGAACTGGGATGGTATCACATCCTTTCCCTGTAGAATATGCATTCTAGCTGAAGGGATGTCCTTGATCACAAACCCACATTGAGATAATAGGGATTTGTGAGTTGCATGGTCAAGATTTCCAATCTTACTGCATGTGTGGCAGGGTTTCCCTATACTGCCAAAGACTCAGGTCAAGTCACTTTCTTCCTCTTTCCATCTCCTTCTGTCTTCCCATCTTTTTTAGTTCTAACCAGAGAATGTATTCAGTTTTTTATCTTCTCTTTCTGTCCAAGCCCTACAGCTCTGCCCAAGGCAAAATGCTGCAGGGATTAGAAAGATAAAGCAGCTAAGTCAAATCGATAGTGACAGCCAGTGAACGCATATAAATTTCAACAAGCAAATGTTCAGCACTGTCTCTTGGGCCTCCCACCAACATTAACATCACTAAATTTCCTGATTTAACGTTCTCACAAAACAGAAATCAAGTACCTAACCAATGCCAGCCACTAACAGCCTTCAGGTTAATAAATTTGGTCTTTATTAATCTCAAATTAGAGTTCTTGAATAGACTTACATTTGGGATAGGGATGTCCACCCTACAAGGAACATATTACCCATAAATCAGAAAAAAGATACGAAAACATTCCTCTATCTCTCATTAACAACTTCAAATCTACTGTACAACCCTTTCACAGATGGGCATCTCGGCTGGGAGTCTAGGCTCTGGATGCAGGATGCCACCTGACTCAGCCCATCTCTCCTCCATGGCCATTCATGACTATTTTCTTTAAACCTTGTGTGTTTCAGTTGTATTTATTCAAATTCTGATTTTCTTAGACAACTAAGATGTGTGGTTTAGAATGTTGTGAGATCGTAGGAAAATATTTAGCACTTCCCTTAAAAAAATATTTATGTGTATGTGTGTGTATAGGCATATATATGTCTATAATGTATATTTCACTTTCATTTTTCTTGTCTTCAGGATTTCAGGCAGTGGTACAGAAATAGCATGTTAGCACTTCACACAGTGTCTGCTATAAAAGTTTATTTTGACACTTTACTTATAACTCATTGAAAGTGATAAAATTTTCCTATTTTCCTTAAGGTACATTTGGGCACAGTCTCAGAGCCTAATATTTTGATGTGGTATTTTTTGCTGAAACCAAACAAAATCAAAGCCCAGCATATACCCCAAATGCATTTCCACTTACCATAAATTTATTATAAGCTAGTATTGTGTTGATAAGAGGTTTTTTTTTTAATCCTATAACATTTCAGGGATTTTGATAAACATGATTTTCAATGTGATAACATTTAAACTGAGATAACTACTTTTTTTCCAATATATGTGAAGTTCTGTGGAAAAAAAATAAGAAAAGCATCTGATGAGTGAGAAAATATCTAGTAGAGCTAAAAACATTTTCCTTAAAAGAAATGTACTTGTTTTGTTCTTTAATGGTTAGAGCAATTCCATTCTAGTGTATCATCTACACTTTTCTGATTTTTATTCCAAGTAGGGATACTATTTAAAGATTTAAAAGCCATTGATAAAGTATATGCATACATTTCATTTTCAAAATGATAGTGAGACTTACTTGGGCATAAAGTTAAGATACCAAGGCTGTGGGCTTCAAAGGATACTTTCTTGGGAAGCCCTTAGAAGCTGATTTTAGTTCAGGACTTGGTGGCAAAAAAGAAAGCAGAGTGGCGGAATTCTCAGAAGGACTCTTCTGTCAATGATCCCCTTTCTTACCTAGTGGATGGCATTCTAAAGACTTTGATGTGTAAATAAATAATTGAAATTCCATAGCATATTTGTCATTTTTTCTAAGCCTGTTTACTCTGGGGAAAGTCTTCTTTCATCCTTCAAAGTTCTGACTCCACATTTCCATGCATGTACATGTGTGAGTGTGCATACACACACACATACAAACATATCCACACACACAAACATACACACACACATTCAGCACTTGAGATCCTAAGCTGCAGAAATATAGCACATGACAATAGCAATAAAGATATTTCATTCTGTAACAAGGAATAAAATATATTGTTATTGCTCTATTATCTCTGAATTTCTTCTTTTGGTGAGAGATTGAGGCATCTGATCATCCCAGAGTCATCTTTCTGTTTAATATGATTTACTAAGTAGGTCTTCTTTACTTTATATCTCTGTCCCAAACTAGGTTCTAATGGCTGTTAGGGGCAAACCAAAGCTAACCTGTAAATAAAGTCGAAATTGCCAAATTGTTCACAGGTGGTCACTCAAGGTTACAGCATTGCAAAATAAAGAAGAAGGAGTTATTGTTATGCTTATTTTATCTATGGGGAAAAACAGAAGCCCACCTAGTCCAAATACACTGTCCACTATCACAGAATAATAAAGGGTGAAGCTATAAATGTAATTCAACTTGACTCTGGGTTCAATGAAATGTCCATTCAGCCTTTGTTTATTTTTTCCTTGAGTCACATTTTTTAATGTAGTGACTTCTTGGCCTGCTTTCACCAATGAAAACCCATGGGAACAATTAATGATTTAATGACCAAGACTATTACGATCCTATAGCTACAGTTTCTCCAGTGGTAAAATAAACATCCCTTCATGCATATGTTAAGAAAGTTAATGAGTTTAACTGTAAGAACCTCTGAATTTCTTATAAAAGTTATTCTTTATTATCATAAGCAAATTCTTCTTTAGCTTGCTTTTAAAAATGTTCCATTTCGGTAATTATTGTTCTGAGGTCAGATCCTACAAAAGTTATTCCATAAGAACCCAAAGAGTGTTCTTCCTCACAATATGGCGAATGACCATGATTTTATCAAAAGCTGTAAGGAAAAACCTCTGGCTACCACACTTAGCTCTGGTTCCATCTTGTCTAGCAGTAATGTAGAGCTTACTTGAGAAATTGATTTTTTTTGTTCTAAGATGAAAAACAAGATGATTTGCATTGTGGGGTCACAAATGTAATGTGTATTGGAGTTCAGCCTCTTCTCATCTTCTGGTGATGGAGACAGAAAGATGTAAATCCTCATCACTCAAAGTGTGGTTATTCCCAGGAGCTTGTTAGAAATACAGAATCTCAGGTCCCACACAGAAGCTACTGAATCAGAATCTGCATTTTAACAAGATCTTCTGGAGAATCATAGGCACAGAAAAGTTTGAGAAGCACCACTGGAAACAATCTGAAGTCTGCCATGATCATCATCTCAGTCTTGGTGACGGTCTTTGGGAAGCTCGCACTCTCTGGGACCAGGCTCTCTGCCCTTTAGGCTACTTCTGGCAAGCTCCACAGTCAGAACCTTAGCTTCTTCTGTGCCTGGTATTCAAGTCCAAGGATGCTCAGAGAAGCTAAATCTTAGACTTCCCTCTGCTGACCATGCTGGGCTACCTGTAGTCACTTCCTTTGTCATAGGCTGGTGCTATGTCCACTATGCCATGCTGCCTCAAAGAATTGAATGTTCAAATTGTCTCAATGTTTGGTTGCTTAACAGGAGGGACATCTATGGCCATAATTTTCTTGTGAAGTATAGAGTGTGTTCATTCAAATGGCAATGCAATAGGGACAGGGTAAATAGTAAATGAATCACCTCCATTGTGAAAACTATCATGCTTGAAACATTTTTATTTTGTTTTCATAAATGCTTACTAGGGATTGAAGGTGGGTACATTAGTGAAGTGATATTTGCCGACCTACTAACACTGTTTGTGATTTCCCTAACCTTATTATTTGGGGTCAGACTGCATGGTATATTAAATATTGATTGCCAAGGACCTAGGAATGGGAGAGCCCTTTCCTTATGACACTTGATCTTGAATTATTTGTCTAAATAATAAGAAAATACATTTTTAACTTTGTTTTCCTATATTTCCCTAAAAATGAGTTACTGAGAATTCTGACTCAAGGACAATGACAAAAGGAGATCCCTGGAGCCAGGGCTTCACCCTCCATAAGTTTCACTTGAGGTTTGCTTCCTACACAATAAGACATGTCTTTGCTTTAAGAGGCATTCTTCTTATTTCAAAATAGGCTGCATGCTGCACTTAGGCCAAAGTCACTGCGGAAGAATAAGAGACTTCACTATCAGGAAAAAAACAGATGTTTTGTTTTGTTTTGTTTTTTTCTGGGGAGCAGAAGCATCTTAAGGTGGGGAGGAGGTGGTTCAAAGCAGTTCATCCAAGAAAAAAGGATTATTTCATCTACTGACATGGCTTAGAGTTATCAGCACATGTTGATATAGAAAGCAGATCGGCTTTTAACTAGTTTTATTATTGTTTTTAATCTATAAAGACATTGTACCCATTTAGTGCCTGGACTTGAGGCAGTGTGCTCCCACTCCCCCTCCTCCTTGGTATGCCACTGTGTTCACAGGTTTTATGATGTTATCTAAAATAAATCCCTGAAAGTCGACACTCTCAGGCAAGAGCAAGAAATGACTGGAACATCTTAGCTACAAGTTAATGTCTTATTCTGATGCCTTTACTTTAGGATTATGGGTTTTGACATTTAGATTACTTTGGCTGGCACTGTAGTCAAAATAATTACAACACACACTCCTGCCAAAGATGTTCGTGGCCTCTTCTCTGAAACCCGTGAGAATAAGCTACATTACATGGCAAAGGGAAACAAAGATTGTAGATGGAAGTAAAGTAGCTAATCAGGAGATAGATCATCCCGGTTTATCTATGTGGGCCCAATGTATTCAGAAGAGTCTTTAAAAATGGAAGAGGGGACAGAAAAAGAGAGTGGTACAAGATGTAACTAAGGATACTGCTGGCATTGGAGATGAAGGAAGGAGGCCATGAGCTTCCTCCTCATGTGGACTGCCTCTAAAAACTAAAAACATCAAGGAATTGGAGGCCCCAGAGTCTCTCAAAAGTAACATAATCCTGTTGACACCTTGATATTAACCCAGTGAGACTCATGTCAGACTTCTATAAAACAAACTCTAAGATAGTTCCTTACAGTTCTGTAAGATATTCCTACAAAATGGTAAGATAATCAACTTGTGTTTTTTAAGCCTCTGAGTTTGTAGTAATTTGTTACAGGAGAGATAGGAAATTAATACAATTGGTAAAGTAAAAGTGAGTGTAGTATGTAGAGCCTGACAGAGCAAAGTCCTGGCTCTATATCTAATTAGTAGTGTATCATTGGTAAGTTTCCTTAGCCTTACTTTCCTTATCTATAGAATGGACATGCAAATACTTACTTTACAGGGTTGTGGAGAGAATGAAACAAGAAGGCAAATGAAAAATGTCTAGGATGATGCCTGTCATGTGGGGGGTGCTCAAAATACTACTTCTGTTTTTATTTCTTTTCTGTTATATAATGTGGTGATCCTTTTGATGACTGGTCTCATTTCTTTAAGGCTCACTGCTAACTGGCCCCACTGATGACAGGCAGAGTCCTTAGAATATCATAGCATTTACTTAAAACTTCACTGTGTTCTTCTGAGAACCTCAGTTGGTCATATTGTCACTTACCATTCATGAGAGTTTCCATTAATACTGGATTACTGCTAGGCTCCTCATGCTTCTAGAAGGATATAGAGAATCTAGGAGATACCATCAGTGCTCATGTTAAATGAGTAATACGTTTTGATGAATTATAGACTGCCTCTTATAATACCTTTGACTTTCTACATTTCAGTCCTCTTCTCTGTTCAAAATTGACTGAGTAAATAAGTTGAGAAGGGCATATTAATTTATTTGAAGAAGTATTTGGCAGCGTTGTTCAGGAACAATAAGATACCAGTTGATTCTACTGTTGTGTGTTCTCACTAAGAAAAAAAAAATTGGAAATGTGCCTAAATGCTTTTATCAAAATTTATTATTATAAAGCAATAATTTTTCTTTGCCTTCCTTTCAAAAAAATTCTTGTTTGCAGATATTTCTTCTACAACTCTTTATAATAAAGGAGAAAATATTTCTAACTGCCCAATAGGCTTCAAAATGATCTTGACAGCCTCTGTGGCCAAATTATCACATTAATTTGATCTTTAAAACCCTTCTGGTTCACTCTGTTCTGTACTGAAATCCAAATTCTGGATTTTTTTCTTGAGCAAATAAAGGCTGCAGCTGTGATGTCCCAGTTCATCATTTCAGCTTCACCCCTACAACTAGCTGTGCAGAATTGAGAGCAATTCACATAGTGATCTCAACTCTGTTTTTATTAAGTGCCCTGAAGAGTAACCAAGTCTCCAGTCTTCTGTTGCATTTCATGATCAAAACAGCTATTGGGATGCTATTTCTCTTGAAATGTCTCTGTGGGTGCAAACATTTATTATTCCAGGTTACCCAAGAATCCTTTTTTAGTGGATGGAAGAATGTAATTTTACTCTATTTGCAACCTAACATGTTAATCTGCCCCATGAATGCTGGCAGAAGACTCCTGGGTCTGAGATGTAGGATAGTTTATTATTATTGAAATAGCAGAATATCAGCATTTATATGCCAGTTCCCTAAAACTTTCTTCCCATGGGACAAAAGGAAGTGAGCCACAGGATGCCTGCATATGTAGTGGGGAGGAGAAAACTGAGTGTAGGGAACACCCCAAAAAGCAGTACTTTGGTCCAAGAAAGACATTATATATTTTTTTACTGAACAGCAAACAAGCAATGCTTTGTTCCAGTTGAAGACAATATCTCTATTTTCTAGTAGATGTTCACATGCAAGCATTCTTGAAACAATAGCCTGAAACAAAGTAAATAAATCTTCTGTTTTTAAGATTTGAAGAAATGTGAGAAGCCACAAAATTGTCTCCATACAGTGAGTTTCCTAGATGTAAATCAGGTCTTTCCTATATTGGTAAAAATAGTCCAGTATGAAACCTTTTTCCCATGAGAGAAGGATTTGCTTGGCTTCCCTCGCAGAATACAGGTTTCAGTCATATGGTCAACCTGTTTGGATCAATCAGGTTAAAATGTAAATCAATTTCTAAAATAATACAAATATTTAGCTGGACAGGTGATGGGGATGGAGAAGGCAGGGGAGGGATTGTAGCCTTATAGCAAAGTATTGTCCTTTCTCATGCACTTTGCTTCCTGTTTTAATATTATTGGTCTGCAGCCAGGAGAGAGAGTCAAGGAAGGTCCAGAGGCTCAAGTTGTCAAACCTAGTCAGACCTGGCCCTGGTGCACAACACAATCAGGTCTTCAGCCATCAGAGTCATTGATAACCATATTAACCTCCTTGATGCTTCTGAAACATACCAGACATGATCCCACTTCAGGTCCTTTGAGTTGGATCTTGTCTCTCATAGGTGTACTCTTCCCTCATATCCGAGGACTCACTTTCTTTCTTCCTTTAAGCCTTCTTTATGTGTCACTTTGTTAGTGCCCCACCCTAATTATAGTCACACTCCAGAACATTCAATCCATCTATGCTGCTCTATATTTTCTATCTTCCAACATAGTGTATCATTTATTTAGCAAGAATGTAAGTTCAATGGAGAGGATTTGTTCTCTGTTTTGTTTCCTAATGTTTCCTGGGCACCTAGATCAGTGCCTGGTACATACATAAATAAGTATTTTGAGTACATATTTGCTGAATAATGAATGAATGAACTAGTGAATGTAAATAGTGACATTTTTCATTATTATATGCCTTATTCCTAGGAAGATGGGCCTATTCATTGACAGTACCATTGCAGAACAGCAAGGGCTGAGTTGGATCCTTTATTTGGGGGTATTAAATAATAATAAATGAATGAAGCATAGCAGCAGTGACCCTGTTGATGATGATAATGAATCACATTGATATAGTGCTTTTCTTCTTCTACTTTGTGTGTGTGTGTGTGTGGAATTCCCCTCAGTGTCAGGGTGATGGATTAGCCCCATTTCTTCTAGGAAAATGGCTATTCCATCTTAATGCAGGCTTTTAGAAATGAAAAATAATGCTTGCTACAATCAACTTTTAATTATCTACACTAATGGAGTGCTGATGCTAAAGAAATAATCCCCAAATCGTTTGCATTTGACTTTAGGATGCAACCAGGGGCTTGTATTCAGAAAAGCACATCAAAAGCAACATGTGATGGAAGAACAAATTCTGGCCTGGGAGTTGGGAAACTGGGTTTGGTAAAGGCTTGGTGCTATGAGTTGAGTTGTGTCCCCCAAAAAAGGTGTGTTGGAATTGTAGCTCCCAGTAACTCAGAATGTGACCTTATTTGAAGATAATGTCTTGACAAAGGTAATCAAGTTAAAATGAGGTCATTTGGGTAGGACCTAATCCAATATGAATGGTATTTTTATAAAAAGGGGAAACTTATACTCAGAAACATAAAGGATAGAATTCCTTGTGACGATTAATGTTATGTTGTCACAAGTGAGGGAACTACCAGAATCTTAGAGAGAGGCCTGAGTAGAACCTTCCTTAGTGTATTCTGAGGAAGCAGGCCCTGTGGACACGTTGATCTTGGACTTCTAGCAGCCATTTCTGTTGTTTAAGTCACCCCATTCATGGTACTTTGTTATAACAGTCCTAGGAAGCTAGTACACTTGGTGACTCAAATCTTATATGTACAGTTAATATGCAATTTCTTCTCATTTCTGAGCCTCCATCTCCTCTCCTCAAACATAGAAATCAAAGCCCCTTGCTTTTTGGGTATTTGTAATGAAAGCTTCTGTGTAGAGTCCTCTTTTGCTCTGCTTTTCCCTGCCTAGAAGTAACCTCATCCAACCCTGGTATTCTCTAAATTAGAAGAAACTTCCACCCATAATCTGGAAAGCAGATAAAATGCATGCAAAAATGTCTTCATTCAAATTTGAGAGCTCACTTTTTACCTATTTCTGGAAAACTCAAAGGTTTCAACATTTTCATGTTTAAAAATTAACAAGAATGGAATACCACATTGTGATAATCCAGTCGATTTCTCTTGGCAGAATCCATTAATGTCCCACCCAGTTCCACACTACTTCTGATTGAGACCAACAAACATAAGTATTTGCCAGGCCTCAGCACCGTAAATCCAGCCCAATAGATACTGGGAGAATAAGAGTGCAGATATGACTTACATTCACTAGGATCATGGCATTCAAAACCACCAAACTCACTGAATGTTCTTCTCCATTGCTTCATTTAATATTTGGAGTAAAAGCAGATAGTAGGTGGAGCATTTTCTCTAAAATGTGTAAAAAGTAACACCCAAGAAAATTTTTGCTCCAGAGTATGCTCATTTGGAAAACATTTTTAAAAGAGTCATTTCCCTTGTGACTTGTCCCCTTCCTTCATGTCTTTGAATAAAGAGATAATACCCAACAGGTGATTATTGCAAGGATGGAAGTTATTCTCCAGCTGAAATAATAATTTTTATTAAAAAGAAAAAAAGGTTTCCAAATGTCTGGTAAAGTCACCAATTTCTCAGTAAGTATAGCTTATTTCTAGGAAGTAACTGGTTATATCTATATATAAATTATTTAATACTTAGAAAGAACTTTGTCATTACAAATACAATCATCAACAGCATTTTCAGGAACATCCTTGGAAAAGTTACTACTTTGGTTACCAGAATTTTCTGGCAGGAAACAGAAAAATAAGCATCAAATGTCCCTGAACAGCTATGTAGGTCAACATTAAAGCTCTTGAGTACTGGTGCTTAGTCAAAGCCTATTTATACCTGACATAATTCTAATATATTGATTTGTTTGGTTTACCAATTCACATTAGAAGCCAACTGTATAGAACAAGAATCAGAAAACCTATTACAAGGAAATGAAAGAATTAAAAAATCTAACAATATCAGTCCATTAAGTGTAGGTAAAAATAACCTCCAAACCCACAATAGTCTCTAAGTGTTTCACTGACAAGTTCAGTCATCAGTGGTTATAATTATGACCTTGAAATCCTAGGACAGACATCAAATACTATGTTTTAGAAGTTAGAGAAATGTAGAATATGTTTGAGAAAGATATTATATGCAAAGTAGTTGGTGTACTCTTACTATCACATGTTAAGAAGTGTGTTAGGAGCAGCAGTCCCCAACCTATTTTTTTTGGCCTCAGGGACTGGTTTTGTGGAAGATAATTTTTCCATGGATGGGGGTGTGGGATGTGCAGTCAAATCTCACTACTAATGTTAATCTGTATTTGCATATGTGCTAGCATCACATCCCCCCAGTGCTGGCATCACTGCCTCAGCTCTATCTCAGATCATCAGGCATTAGATTCTCATAAGGAACAGTCAGCCTAGATTCCTCACATGCACAGTTCAAAATAGGGTTCATGCTCCTATGAGAATCTAATGCCACCACTGATCTGACAGAAAGTGGAGCTCAGGCAGCATTGTGAGCGACAGGGATCAGCTGTAAACACATATAAAGTGTCGCTCACTTGTCTGCTGCTCATCTCCTGCTGTGCAGCCTTTTTTCTAACAGTCCATCGACTGGTACTGGTCCATGACCTGGGGGCTGAGGACTCCTAGGTTATAAGATCCTGGAACAGCTCAGTGATATGGAGATCCTCATTCCCTGTTAATGCCAGAGGAGTTAATAGTTACTATGTCTGTGTCTGTACAAAGAACACTCATTAAAAGCAATGAGTGAGTGTGTGTGTGTGCACACGTGTGTGTATACGCACGTGTGTGTGTGTTTGTGTGTGTTTTAGAAAGCAGTTGATCTGTACACATACTTACAGTTCATTAAACAAAATGTTGGATAACTACTGAGTGACTTGCATTGACTGTGCTCTAGACAGTCATAATGATTGAGATGTGGGCCAGGGTGTGAGGTACTCTCAGTCTCAGAGCAATTGTGGAGAGAGGGTAAAGGGAATCATACAAGCATGGAGGTATAGGCTGATGGGAGAGGAAGCACAAAGCGACAAGTGCTGTAGGTTCCCTCCATGTTAGTCAGGAAAGTCTCTCTGATTAAAGAAAATGTTTATCAACCATACTTAGAATTTGAGACTTAGAATAATTGATGATGAATGGAAATGACCAGATAAGATGAGAAAGCAAGACCACCCAATTTTTACAATAAATCCAGTTTCTGAATCAGTCAGGTGTTAGCAAAAGCAGAAATGCATCAAGCAGAGTCCTGGGAACAGAGAGGAAGATTGTTTTTATTAAAGTTTTAGTTTCCGAGTGATGGATGCCAACAAGAAAATACTTAAAAATTCCAAGAGATGCCTTCACTTTTCATTCTATTGAAAAGTGATGACTTTTTAAAAGACATTCAAATAACACCAAGGGTGTTAAACAGTATGTCTCAATAAACAGACTCAAAGTCTATAAACCAAAGATATATTCATAGGCTTCCTCTCATCTTCTAAAATGATATTGTTCTATTTTATTGTTTTTCATAGGCTTGCTCCCTTGAGCTTTTTAGAATGAGATCACTAGATTCTATGTTTTTAAAGCTGGTTTTCTACCAGGTGTGTTATCAGAACATTCGTTCACAGAGGGAAGACAAATTCACAAGCCTCCTAAAACTTCTCTTGTTCACTCAAGTGGACAGAGTGATCTCCTCCCAACCTCTTCTGTTTATCCTTACCTCTGGGAGGCCTCTTGGGTTTGTATCCATTGCTTCATGCTCTCTGTTAAAGGCTGACTCAGTGACTGAATTCATCATGTTACTTACATATCTGTGGGATAGCCTGGGCATAATGTGTCTCTAAGTTTCCCTGACTCTTCGCCTTGGGCAAAGTTTATAACCTCTGAGGACTCAGTTTCTTTACTCAGAAAGTGAGAGCTTGGATCAGATCATCTCTAGGATTTCTTTCAGTTTCAAACTTTCAGAAGTCACACAATCATAAACATCTGAAATACATAGATTGTTAGCTTATTGTCTAACTTTGGACCAGTCATTTCAGCTAAACAAACTGAAAAATGGGGGCTGGCCCAGAATCAAATCATAAAAGTCTTCTTTCCTAATATTTGTTGCTTCTCAAATTAAATTGTTCTTTCTGCATCCCTCACTTCCCTTCCTTCTCTGCAAGTTTTGAACTTGCTAAGCCCTCTGACATTTTGAGCATAAGATTGCAAATGCTTGTCCTAATGCTTGGCTGTGTCCCAGAAAGATTCTCACCTTGCCACATCCTCAGGACATTTCCCTTGTACTTCGATCACAAAATGCACATGCGTGCGTACACACACACACACACACACACACACACCACCCCATGCAGGATTCTTTTGAGAATGAATGAATATTCCTGGACCAAATACTGCATGAAGATTGGGGCAACATTTTGGCAGGCTGAACAACACTCATATTTATATTCTTTGGCAAGAACATTGCTGATCATCCTGTACTTGGTGAAGGGTATTGTTTTCTAATCAAGATAACTAAGCTATCCTCAGGGTGATATTTAACACAGCAATTGCCTGAAATGTCATGTTTTCGTAATGGATCTTTCTCCAGAAATTTAGGTAAAGTCTAAAACAGGAACAAGGAGAAATATTTACTGTGCAACTTTTTCCTGCGATTTTGCACATTTTATGTAATTGAATGTTTGCACAAATTTTCTGAGGTCAGTATTATATTTAATATTCTAATTAGTCAAGCAGGTTGAAATTGATTAATGACAGAGCTCTCTTGTTTGTAATCCTGTATTATTTTTCCTAAACTATGTTGCATTCCTAAAGAGAAATTAAATGTTTGGAAACAAAGGAGACAATGATAATTTATTTACTATCTTTCTAAAAGTTTGTATGTACCTCTTATTTAATTCTTATAAAAAAATCTAGTTTCCCCTTCTTCTATCCTTTCAACAATATGTCACAACACTTATTCAGTATTAACATTGCAATGACTGAAAATATTATTCACGGTAAATCTGAGTAGTGGACTATATAACCACTTGGCTTATCTTGAACAATCTTTCATTTTTTAAAAAATTTAATGATTGCTTCAGACTTTTGTCTGGTTTTCTATAAGCCTGTTTTTATTTTCCTATTATTCCAATTCCTTTGTCACATGCCTATCCATACAGTTAACTTAGTTTCATTTTGTGTTTCATGGCTACACCTTATTCGCTCCTTTCCCTTGAGGTCCTCCAGCTTTCTCTCTAATTTCAGCTAGATGCTTTCTAAGTGTGCTGTGAAGCTTGGCCTGGTGACTTTCCTCATTTATCATCCTGTGACTTCATTCCACAACTATCCTGTTTTCCAGATCTCGTGCATTCCTCTTCCTTATTTTACTCTCCATTTAGCACATTCTCCAGAAGCTTCCAAATAAGCATTTTTAGACTTTGCTTGTCTGAAAATGTCTTTCACACATGATTGATATTTGGGTTGAATATAACTAGACATTGAAAGTCATTTCCCCTCACAATTTTGAAGGCTTGTTCTACTATCTTTTTATTTCCAGCCTTTTTTTTTTTTTTTTGTTGAGAAATCCATTCTTATTCTTAATCCTTTGCATTTGTTTTTCTCTCTGAAAACTAATTGGATGCTCTCTCATTCCAAATGTTCTGAAATTTAATAATTTTTAAAAAATATTCTCCTTGTTTTAAGAATTTAATGGACCCAGTAGGGAATTTCTTGTTATAGTTCTCTGACAACTTCCTTCACTTCATTTTTTCTCTAGTATTTTTGCATTGTTGGATTCCTGTGAATTTGTCATTGATAATCTGGACTAATCTTTTCTCTTTTACTTTTCTAAAATATCTTTTTCTATTACATTTTTTGGAAACTAACTTTATCTTTCATTGCTTCTCTTGATATTTTTTATTTCAGATATTCAATTAATTTCCTAAAGTACTTTTAGTTGTCCCCTGAATGTTCATTTTGTACAGTGCACTGTTTCCATTTAAGAGGCCATATCTTCCCTTCAACTCTAAGATTTTTTGTTGACATCTTGCCTGATCTTTGTATTGTCTTAATTTTCTCTCAGTTTCCTTTCCCCCTATTTATTTAGGTCTCTCTCTTTCATAATGGAGGCATTTATCAACTTATTGGCAATCTCAGCTATCTATATATATTTGAGAATAAGTCATTGAGAACGATTACTGGAAGCTCTGAGTGCATGAGCCAACCTTGTCAAAGACTAGGACTTATCACAGGCAATCCTGTAGAAAGTTCTCTTTTCTATAAGGGGCATTTTCAATGTTAGCATCTAAACATTTTCTCTGGAACCATTCAATTTACCAGTTTCTTACCTGAGGTTTGTAAGAATGGTTGCAAGCATTCTAGAACCAGAGTTCTCTTCTCAGCATGCATATTCTTTCTGAATCCCATTTTCATTTCATCACCTCCTCCCCTTCCTGCCATCCTTTGCACTTCTTGCACCTGCTGTGTGAGGCATGATGCTTCATGGATTCAGTTCCTTCAGAGGTAAAACCTCCAGTCTCTGTGGGAAACTTACTTGGCTGTAAAGTGAGAGAGAGAAACCAGGTAATCTAACTACACCTTATGCAGACTTTCAACCAATTCTTTTGTTTTCGCTCTACAACATATTCCAGGCCTTCTGGAAAAACTGCTGCCTTTGAATTCTGAGCCTTTCTTGGGTATTTTTCAGGCAAACTTGCTTGGACTTTGCCTGTATACCTGTCTGCTGGTGTCCAAGTTCAGGCATTCTACATTCTAATTCATTGGCCACCATTTAGCCACCTCTCATTTTATCTTCCAAAAGGAAATGCATTGATAAGTTTCTTTTTGTTTTGTTTTGTCCTTGTGGACTTCTAGTCATTTTAGTCTTGTCATCTTAGTTGTGTTTCAGGAGGGGGAGTGAATAGAAGTGTATGATCAATGCAGGGTATTCAACCAGAATCTAGCCTGAACTGCAGCTATCCCACAAGGAGTTCCCAGATTCTGCAGTTACAATTTTTGATGGTACAAAACTTCCTCTTTCTTATGAAAAATATGAAACAGTTTACAACAGGTGCCTTTCCTAGAAAAATCTATGGATTCTGAGTCAAAAGAATTTGGCAGTTGTTTATTCCAACCCTCTCCTTGATGCCTAAATTATATTCCTAACAGGTGATTTTACAGTCTTGAGTTGAATCACTTCAATGGTGAGGAAATTAACTTTCACATAAAAAGGTCCATTACATGTGTAAGTCCTGTTGTTGTCAAAGTTAGAGTGCTTCTAAGTATCCCTGTCAACTCCTAAGACCTAAGTGTTGTAAATAACAAAGGGGAAAATTCCAATTCCTTCTAACTTAAACCGACCATAGAAAATGATGATGTCCAAATTTGTTGAACTCAACTGCTTATATGGGTTACTGGTGTACTTATGATTCGAGTAGTTCCAGCACAACCCTGGGGACATCAGTTGAAGGGATCTGAAGAAGTCAACCTGTATTTTACAGTGGCAAGTCTGATTGCTTTAGTCTTGCTGAAAGTTCTGCTTGTTTGATGAGAAATATTGATGTAATATTTTCAGAGACCTACTTCTCATATAGAAACCCTCAAATATGAAAGAGGACTTACTTGGTGCATATCAATGAACTTTTTGAGTGTTAATTTCTTGTGGTTATAATCTGCATAAGAAAAATGCAATCAGCTAGAGTCAAAGCAAAGATAAAAGCTTTAATCAAATAATTTTATTTTGTTTTTTATTTATAATATGAATTATCATGAAAAAGATCTTTGTCTGTCTTTCCAGTTTATAATTTAATTAAAAGAAAAAAATATCAGAAGACACTTCTATGTGCTTCTAAACTGTTTCTTCTTAGCAATTTAAAACGTCCTAGGAAGGTCATTATTATAGTTGACTTTTTTTTTTAATCAAATGGGACTCTCAAGTATCAAGCAATACTGTGGATCAGTGTATCAAATACTGGAATTGGGCTTCTATCACTGGCTCTGCCACTGGCTTTGGTCTTGAATGCAACACTGATGTCACATGTATTGGTACTCTTGAGAAACTGCAAGCGAATCTGCTCTTTTAAAAGGACTAGATGGGCCAGGCACAATGACTCATGCCTATAATCCCAGCATTTTGGGAGGCTGAGTTGGGAAGATTACTTGAGCCCAGGAATCGAGAACAGCCTGGGCAATATAGAGAGATCTCATCTCTATTAAAATTATAAACATAAAAATTAAAAAAAAAAAAAAGGAACTAGATAGAGGGAAGGGAAAGTGTGAGGCAATGAAATAGAGAGGAAGAAAGAAAGAGAGAAGGAGAGGTAGAGAACGTTGAGGACTTTAGGGATGAATTTATATGTAATGAGATAGTTTGGGTAATTCTTTAGCACTTTCCTATTTCATTCATTCTTTCATTCATTCATTCAACAAGTACTAAATGTGTGCCTACTATAGGCCAAGCACGTTTCTATGATCTAGGGATGCAGCAGAAAATGAACAGTCATCTCTGTCCTCATGGAGCTTACATTCATGTACCTGGAATCCCATCAGAACCAGCAACGAGGGAGAGATAATATCAGTGCTTGATCATACAGACAGTAACACCCATGGACCATTCTGTGATGGTGCCACAGATAATATGTCAAATTAAAGGGGAAATAGGGTATATGGGAGTACAAGAAGTGTGTAATGAAAATCAGGTGATCCAGTTATTGAGAATATGATGCAATTACTAAAGATTTTGAGGAATTGAGTGAGTAATCAATGCAGATAGCTACAAGAAGGCCATGCCAGGAGGAGGAACAGTAATTGCAGAGGCGAGAATGGGCACGATATGCTTGAAGAACAACCAGTAGGTTAGTATGGCTGTGGCTCACTGAGTGACATGGGAATGAAGTCAGAAAGATGATAGGGGTGGCCTGCCCTTACTTGGTACAAGATAGCAAACAATCGGAAGAGTTTGTATAGAGGAGTGACATGGTCTGACTTCTCTTTTAACAAGATTGCTCTAATTATTGTATCATTAACAGGATAGTTTTACATGAACTTATCATTTTGCTCAGTGTGTGGGTCAGCACTAATTCAATGAAAACCAGAAAGTAGAAGCACTCCTGTGACAGAGGCACTAATCATATTTATGGTCATAGAAAAAGCTGATGTCAGCCATAGACCAAGTCAGAGCTTTCAGCCCTGACTGCCAAAGAAACAGATGGCTTTGGATGTTAACCGGTCTGTAGTCTCCTCATTTGCAAAGTGGGGATAATAGTATCTGTATAATGAATTATGAAAACTAAATGAGAAAAAATACTTGTGAAAATATCTAACAAAGTGCCTGAGATGTTAAAGGATCTTTAAAAATATTAACTCTACCCTCGATGAATTATACGAATATGTTTATTTAAACCCATAAACTACAGGTAGAATGAAAAGTTTAATAATCTTAATTTTTTTTTGTATTTTATACTTCTATCTTTTGTGTTCTATCTCAAGAATATTTTACAAAATCATTTGAAATCCCTCACTTAGAAATGGAAATAGTTCATGTTGACAAACATATTTGTTAATGATTTTCTTAAAAGAATTGTGTTCACAGTTGAATCAATAGAGATGATCACCAAAGTGGTAGTTTTATTATGAAAATATATGAAAGCAAATAGAAAGCAATAACAAATTAAAGAATTAAATAAAATATTGTGTGGTGCAGAGATAAACGAAATACTAGGCTACCTATAAATGCCATTTTATAGAACATATACTTAATCATTTGAGAAAGTGCATGTCATATATTGTTAAGTAAGCATATCATTATGAATTGCTTAGATGCTTCAAGATACATGGGAAGGAAATACACTAAAATGTTGACAAGAATGTGGTATCTCTGATGCAATTGAGTATATTTTTATTTTGGATTTATGTTTATATTTTACAAATATTTCTGTATTGAGTCCACATTGCTGTGTCATTAAGGGTGGCCAATACAAATTAAAGACTCTCTTCTAATAACTAGAAGATAACAGGCACTTATAACACTCATTTTTTTTTTCCTAGTGATTCTCTGAACATATATGATTCTCATCCAGAAACAGAACTATAACTTCAGAGATTTGTGATAATGATGAAACTTTTCAAACAGGAATTTGAAATAAGGATATACAAATTACTATTATTTTTCACATGAGAAATAAAATGTAAAAGCATTCACTGATATCCTATTCTTTTGTTCCATTATCTTGGCAAAAAATTGCATGACTTCTCTTGGATTGTAGGTGGAAAAAAGGAAAAAACTCAGAGAGTCATTTTATTCATTACGTGTTCCTTTAGAATAATCAGGCATTTACCTATTAGGGTAATTCACCCTGTTTACTTTTCCTGAGGAAGGCAAGAGTAGTAATGACTGCTGGAAATGTGGACTATAAGCCTGGGAGGGTAGGCATCTTCTGAGTGATTCAGTCAAGACTATCCTCCACCGTCAAGGAAATAAACAAAAATAAAGAATGCACAAATTAAATCTAACTCAAAAACATTAGAACTGAAGGTAGTTTCAAAATAACTAGGTGATGGAAAAGCACTTTGCGATCTTTCTCTTTTGGCAAGAGGGCTCACAATTTTCTATCTGCTCCCATTCCAACCTGGAGAGTCATGTGGGCTCCTACCTTATCCTACTGAAGATCCTTCTGGTTTTCTGGCTCTTGAAATCCTGCAAGGTAGTAGCCATGGAGGACACATGACTAAATTGGATATTAACTAAATACATGCTGGTTTAAAAAAAAAGGGGAGACATAGAAGAGGAAAATAGGGATCACTGGGGGCTAAACTCCTCTATAAATTCCCAAAATTGATTTAAAAGGCTTTATTTTTAAAAAACTATCTGAGACTAGCTACAGAAAACTGAAATTTCCTTTTTTCTCACCAAGTATTGGTATCTACCATCTCTGTAGACCCTTGAAATTTTTATCAGACCAATATCAGACCAATACCCCTCCATGATAAGAATTATTATCCTAATTATTGTGGAAAACAAAACAAAACAAAACTATACCTACTCAAATAACTGAATCCAGAGCTTTACTATAATCCATCCCCCCTGTTTTTGTTTTCTATTTAAAAGATCTCTTCAGGACTGTAAATAGTACTGTGTTCCTTTTTTCTACTTAATAAACAGATATCAAAATGTAAATGTAAATGACATTTCAATTTCTTTTAGAGACAGGGTATTGCTTTGTCATCCAGGCTGAAGTACAGTGATGTGGTCTTGGCTCACTGCAGCCTCAACCTTTTAGGCTCAAGAGATTCTCTTGCCTCAGCCTCACAAATAGCTGGGGCTACAGTATACACCACCACACAGGGCTAATCTTTTTAATTTTTGCATATATAGGTACTCACTATGTTGCTCATGCTGGTCTCGAGCTCCTGGCCTCAAATGATTCTCCCACTTGGCTTCCCAAAGTGCTGGGATTATAGGCCTGTGCCACCACGCCCAGCCACATTTGTTTTTTAAAATAAATTTTTATAACACTTTTTGGAGGAAGAAATCCACTAAAACGTGGTTGTCTCTGAAGTATGATATTATGAGTCATTTGAATGTTGCTTTCTAAAAAAATACAATATTAATTTAATTTTTTAATTGACAAAAAAAGCAAAACACATACCTCCAGATTTTAGCTGTTTGAATGCCACTGCCTAATGCCTTTTTTGTTTTTTCCTCTGGGAAATTTGGTTCCTTTAGTTGCATTAAAACCAACTTCTACTCCACCCTGTCAAGCATCTCTGCCTGGTCAGAAGATATTATGCTCTGTTTTTGCCAGTTCAATTGGGAACAATCTGTTTCCTTCTTGATTTTCTGCTAATCTTTATGAATGGAATTTGATTAAATCTAGCAAAACTATGGAAACATCATAACAGCATATGGGGAGCTTTCCTGTAGTGCCAGTGTGCTATTTCTGTCTAATAACAGATTTTAAAAATCCAATTAGACAGTTTGAAAAAAGAAAGCCAGAGTTAAAAATATCTGACTGTTTGACTCAGCACAGCGGGGAATGGTTTATAGACCAATCATTCATGGTGAATAGGATCTTAGTGATGAGAAACTTGCTTCCCTAGCCTATTAGAATAATTTTTTACTCAGATTGCTCTTAAAGCTCTCTACTTAATTATACCTTGTTAAATAGCAGACATTCTCAGTCCCTTTATGGGAAGGAAAATCACGTTTATTCGCCCACAGAATACCATCCTTGGGTGTTAAGGGAATAGAGTTGACCTAATGGGAGGACAAACAGATGGTTTAGGAAATGAGATATGATTTTTTACACAATGGTTAATGCACAAAATAAGAAATGCCTAAGTCTCTGTCTAATGGCTGTGTGCTCACCGAATAATTATTAAATGACCCTATTTAGTTTGATTTTCTAACTATATTAGAAATAGATGAAACAATTAAGAAAGCATTTTTTACCTATCACATGGCAGATGGAATAAAATTGATTAATACACTAAAGGAAATTGTAAGGAAATAGGCACTCTCAAACATTGCTGGTGGTAGTATGAGATGCTTTAATTTTTTAAAACTGTTTTGCCATGCGAAAACATAGTTATTCTATTTAAAAGATCTAGCCTGAGTAATATAATCAGTGATGCAGTAAAAGATCGTATATATAGATGATCAGCACAGTAGGTTTATAATAGGAAAGAATTGGAAACAACCTAAATGTGCAAGAAAAGGGAATGAAATACAATAAATACAGTGTTAAATGAAAAAGAAAGGCTCAAACACAAGAATACCCAAGCACACATTCCAGTCAGTAGTCAGCAGAGCAATGACATCATCATGTATCATGTAACCTCTAGAAAATTCCACTGTAAATTTGTTAAAGAGTGAGAGTGGAAAAGTCAAAGAATACCTCAGGATCGTTATAAAAATAGTTTTGACCTCACAGACCCCCTGACTTGTCTCGAGGATCCCTGGGGAACCCCTTAACCATACTTTAAAAAGCGCTGTTGTAATGTGTCCCTTTTAGCACCCTCTGTGGTACAACACCATCTTTGGAATCTGGGATTGTCTAAGGCTACAGTACAGCCAGCTCTAAGACTTTTAAGATAAGAAAAGATGAATATCATCACTAAAAAGCCAAAATGGTTGAAAGCATACACTAACTGAATTTTCTTCCTCCAAACCTCAGCCCATCTCATTTAGCAACTGTAGCAGCAGCTGCTCCTAAGATTTGATAAGAACCAATAAAGAGGTTTATAAGACCCTGTGTGCAGAGCGTCACAGCCCCCAATACCTACTGAACTCTGCTTTATCTCTTTCTATAGTAGCATTCGAGGACAAAACATTCATATGATAGTCTCTCTTTCCTCTTCATTCATAGATAAATGTCCCCAAACAGAAAAAATTGAGTGAGAAAAGATGGTATGTACTAAGCACCTGTTTATTAAATGCATTATTGTTTGGTTTTTTCCCTCCTTTTTATTTGGTTGGTCACAATATTAATATACCTTCTTTATAAAGCATTAAAGCAATATGTAAGTCCAATGAGTAAAAAGAGAATCAAACATTTTTTTCTACAATCTTCTCTCTAATCACATTTCTTCAAGATACCTGTGTTAACATTTTAGTGTGTTTTCTGACAGCCCTTTTTGTTGTCAACTAAAAGCAAAGACAAAGGAGAGGGATTTTGTTTTGTTTTGCTTTTTCCTGTATAAACAGTGTATCTTAGAGATAGACCCAAATGCCATAAATACATACTTTTATTCTTTTCAAGGAATGCAAGTAATGTCATAGTGTGGATAAAGCTGAGTTTATTAATCACCCCTAATTGATAAGTATTTAGGTTGTTTACAGTTTTTCCATTTTAGAAACAATGTTGCCATAAAAGAATGTCTCTTTTGCATAAATCTTTGTGAGATGTTAGAATCCCTGAAGTGCAATTGCTGGGACAAAGATACCCTCATTTTAAAATCTGATAGACATTACCCTCTAGCATGCACATCAGTGTACACAATTTGTCAGTAATTCATGTGATGTTCCATGTTGCCTCAGTCTAAGACTGTATCTACTCACCCTTTGAAAATTATTCAGTCTAATGGGTGAATGATGGTATCTTGTTTTATTTTGCATTTCTCTGACTGTCAGTGAACTTGAACATCTTTCCACATTTTTATCAGTCATTTGTATTTTTTCTTCAGAGAAGTATCTGTCCACACACTTTACCTATTTTTTGGCAGGATCGTTTGTCTTTTTCTCACAGACTTATGTAATTATAAGTTGTAACACTTGATGTTTTGAATATTTTCCTACGCTATTGCTGTCTTTTAACCTTCGTTATAATTTCTTTCATCACGTAGCACATTTTATACACTTCAATTTGCCAATCTTTTTATTTATAACTTCTGAGTTTTTTTTGTATTGTGAACTACCTCTCTCCCAATACTATTAAAAAATACTGTTTCTCCTAGAGCTTTTGTGAATTTAATTTTTTACAATTATATGCATCAACTCATTTATGACTGTCTTGTACATAATGTAATATACATCTTTATTTTTCCCAAATGAATAGACATTTGCCATACACAACTTTTATCCTTCCTTCACTCGTATTTTATCCTTCCTTCACTCGTCTGAGTTGCCACCTTTAACACAAGGATGCTTTGTAATTTCAAAGGTAAAAGGTGTGCTTTTTGAATCCCAGATCTACAACCTAAAAAGTATGCAAGTTTTGATTTATTTAACCTCTTTCCTATCCCACTGATTTCACAGGTATCAAGTGGGGAGAACTGATAATTGTTTGTATATTTTACCATATGAAAATTAAGATGGTACATATTAAATACTTAAAATAGTGTTTGGTATTTTAAGCGCACTCAGTAAAGTTAGTTCTTATTAAATTTTTACAACAGCTTTGTGTATACCTGGATCTGTTTCCATATTGTCTACAGCAGCACTATCAAGCAGAACTCTCTCTGCTATGCAGTGTGGTAGTTATTAGCCACATTAAGCATTTAAAATATGGCTAGAGTGACTGGAGAATTAAATTTTAATTAAATTTAATTTAAAGTTAAATAGCCACATGTGACTGATAGCTACCATGTTGAATGGCGCCAGTACAGTCTTTGCCATAGGCTTCCATTAGTTACATTTTATTAGATGAACTATATTTTATTTAACTTCTCACTAAGGATTATTATCAGGACTAGAATTTGAATTTTTAGCCAATAATTTACCTTGAGTCATCAAGAGGAGCACATATTTTTTTTCTTTATACTGTTAAAGTTGTAAAGTATAAATCTAGTTCCTAGTTGAAATCAACATTCCTGAAATAAACCTTGTTGGTTCTTATTATTCTTTGATTTGCTAATTTTGCTTAGAGCTCTTCTACATTCATGTGTGAGGTTATTTTAAATTTGTATTGTGCAGAGACTGTGATATGAGGGCTATAGTTGAGTCAGTAAAATGAATTGAGAAGCTTCATAGTATAAACTCTGAAATAGTTTGAATATTGGAGTTATAATCTATTCTTGAGCATTTAGAGTAACTGGTGATAAAACCCTCCGGACTTGGTACCTTGGGGTAAAGCAAAGGACAAGATCATTGTCTACCTTTACTATTTCATCAATGGTGATTGTCTATTCAGTTTTGCTATCTATTTGTAGAGCAATTTTGAACTCACTGGTGCTCCAGAGAAAACCTGTCGTTGGGTAGCAGTATCTCCACTGAATGATACTCTTGATTTTTGAGTACTTAAAATAATGAGTTTGAAACTGTAGAGGAGGAAAAATTCTTTTCCTATAACTCTTCTAGATTCTTTCACCAGGCTCCATGTATTAGATTAACAAAAGACAGCTTAACAAGAGACAAGCAAAAGTTTATTAACCTGTGTGTCAGGCTTACAGAGGGGAGCGCTCAGAGATGGGTAACTCCAAGGGTTGGTAAGAATTTAGGCTTGCATAGAATCTTAGCAAAGGAACGATGAATTTTGCAGCTAAATTGACAAGACAAAGAAAAAGGACTTTGAGTTGTCAAACTGTGGGAAAGCAAATATATGGGAAACTTAATGGCAGGTAAAGGCTGGCTGGTGAAGTGTATGTAGATTTCTCTGATACTGCTGCCAGGCTTATAAAGGTCTAGATTTATCGCTGATGATTAATTTTTGTCCTTCCTAGTAGAGAGGAGAGGGAAAACACCTTTGTAAATGTACGTCCTGCTTTTAAGCAAGTAGGGGTAGGGCAGAGGCTTCACCTCAAAATAATCCTTATGCCAAAGTAGCATATTTTGGGGTGACATATTCTGCTACTCTACAAGACCCATGCAATGTCTTTATGCATATTTAGCTTACAATTTTTAACAAAGTAAAATTAGAACCAACAATAAGGGTTGGCTAAATAGATATTGCAATATTAAAATCATGATGCAGGAAAGCTATTTAATTCTCATATAACTATTAATTATCATATAAAAACGAATTCTCACAAATCATACAAATATCAACATTGTTTTTCATAGGATATTAACAATGAAAAAGTTCTTCTTTAAGTCCTTCTTCAGATTTTCCATAAAGAAATTTTATTTTTTCAAACAAAAAATCAGAAAATTGGCAGTTGAACTTAATTCAATCAGTAAAGCAAAATAAAACAAAGCTGCTGGATGCTGCCTCTGCTCCAACCACTAAGCAGAAAATAAAGTGGATTCATCCTTGCTACTCATCTAACTACCTACTAAGGGAAATGGTTAAAATGTTATACATTAAAAAAAAAAAAAAAAGCAGAATGGGGAAATTGCTACAAAATTGAGTCTTGCAGCATTTTGTCTCGGCCAGTTGCCTCACTCCCTTTTTTCACCTCCAGATCTTTAATGTCATTTTAAATGAGCTTGAAGTTTTTCCTTAGCATAAAAATTGTCTGATTAAATAGGAGCAAATGATTTTTAGCATAATTTTGTTCTGTGCTTACTTACACTAAATATATATTTACTGTTTATCTGAAATTCTTGTGTATCTGAGCTAAAGATGAAAATCTTAAAAGTCAATTACAGTATTTTTTATTTATATGAGGCAGCATTTCACTCATCTCGTCTTCAGAACACTAGTTTTATAAAATTCAGCAAAAATAGCTATGAGGTCATAAAAGTTCAGGAGGCATTTCATGCTTTAGCTCCTCTTGCTTATAGCTATAACTTGGAGGGATAGCCACCCATTTTAATAACCAGTGTGGACTGGACTGATTCTGGTTGTAATGCCTCTGTGGCAATATTAAGAAAGGACTGGAAATCTTCATGCTACTGTTTACACCTCTGAGCATTTGCTGTGCGCAGATACCACACTGTAACTTTACATACTTTCGCTGACTGCATTCTCACACATTTGTGAGGAAACTATTGGGAGTTTACACATGAGGAAACTATGACTCAGAGAGGTTAAGCAAGTTGCCCTAAGTCACACAGTAGTAAGGAATACAGTCTGAATCTGTTGCTTGTACACTCAATCAACAAAGAGTCATCATTTGCATTGACACATCAAAGAGTCTAGGGAGTCCTTTGTTTAAATGACCATTTTCTAGAAACATCATAGAAAATACTGGCAGAGTGTTTTATATTTGTATCTTTATATGTATATTATATAAATATTATATAAAATATCTATACAGTCTATATAGCTATATTATGATTCCTATATTTAATAATTATTATGATTGTTATAATTACATTATTTTATTATAGTATAATTATATTATATGCTATATAACATAATTGGTCCTGTTTCTCTGAAGAACCATCACCAATGCATCCAGTTCAGAACACAGACTCCATCAGTTGGAATTCCGCCTATTAAAAATGATTATCATCCCAAACCAACTTTAGGTTATCATTTGCCTTTTATATTATATATAATTAAATTATATTTTCTAGAAGTGCCATAGAAATTCTGGCAGTGTTTATATTATATTGTTAGATATTAGATATTAATAGATGTCACATTATTATTATATTTTATGTCATGTAATTGGTTCTCTTTCTCTGGAGAATGCATTCAGTTCAGAACACAGACTCTACTAGCTAGAATTAGTCTAATAAAAATAATTATCATCACAAACCAACTTTAAGTTATCATTTGTCTTTAAGGCCATGGTTCTCAGTCTTAGTTACTCATCAAAAGCACTTCTTGAAGCCTGGGCAACCCAGAGATTCCGACTTAATTGATCTGAGAAAAGGCAGCAGCAAAAGCCCCCAGGGGATTCCGGTGCACAGCCCAAGATTAAAGCCATGGGGGAATTTGTTTCCCTGCCCACCACCAAACAGAGTGCCCCCAACTCTGCCAGGGAGTCCATGGAATGCAGCCAATTTGTCTAAGTCAGGAGCTGATTATTTCCAACCTCCCCTGGAGAAGTTTCTTTAATAACATAGGAGGTCATTTTCTCTTCCCTTATCTACTATAATAGTTAAGTTGATATTGTAATTTTTATTCTTTTATGGATTATAATACTCTTATTTCTTAAATCCATTAAAAAGCTTCACCATTTTGAAATTACCAACAGGGAGGAAATCAATCAGGAAGGGGAGGACCCATTCATAATTAAGGATACATCTGCCAAAAATGACCCCATATCCATTTATAAAATTTATTTATTCAGTTTTTAAAAATCCAGTTTACAATTCTAAAAGTAGTACCTAGAATGTGTCAGGCAATGTTTTAAGTGTCTGGGGTATATTCATGGACAAAACAGCCCTGCCCTCATAAAGTTTATATTTTAGCACCCCCCCCCCCACCCCTGGCATATGCCAGGCTCTAAACTAAGTCCTAGACAGATAAAGACACATAAAGCATGATCACTTCCCATGCCCCCTCCCAAAACAAACAATGTTAATAATATGAAGACTTTTTATAGATAATGAAACTGTGACTTAGATCTTTTAGTTGTTGAAGTCAGGACTCCAGTCTTACCTGTAAATATTACCACCTACTTGTTAACCATGGTAAAAAAAATTATGGGTATACAGTTGGCAAAAGGCCTAATATCGAGGATCTACAAAGAACTCAAACATGCCAAAAGGAAAAAAATATATAGCCCCATTTTTAAAAATGGGCAAAATGCATGAATAGACACTTCTCAAAAGAAGATATATGAGCAGCCAATAGACACATGAAAAAATTCTCAGCCTTACTAGTCATCAGAGAAAAGCAAAACTACATTGAGATACCACCTAGTTCTAGTAAGAATGGCTGTGATTCACAAAAACCAACAAATAAAAAACAGATGCTGGCGAGGATGTGGAGAAAAGGAAATGCTTCTACACTATTGGTGGAAGCGCAAACTAATTCTACCTCTATGGAAAACAGTGTGGCGACTTCTAAAAGAACTAGAAATTGACCTTCTATATGACCCAGCAATCCCTTCTCTGGAATATACCTGGAAAAGCTCAAATCATTCTACAAAAAAACCCCAAAAAACAAAAAAACCTGTGCATGAATGTTTATTACTGCACTGTTACAATAACCAAGGCATGGAACCAACCGTGCTGCCTATCACAACTGAACTGGATTAAAAAAATGTGGTGCATATGCATGATGGAGTATTACGCAGTCATAAAGAAGGACAAAATTATGAACTTCGCAGTAACTTGAATGGATTTGGAGTCTCTCATACTCAGCGATGTATCACAGAAACAAAGAACTGAGTACCACATATTCTTACTCATGAGTGGACCCTGAACACCTATCATAATACTACAAAAAAGGGATTGGCAATAGTGGGACACTGCGGGGGGGGGGCGGTTCGTGCATTACATAATATCAATAAAGGTGCCTGATCCTAATCCAAGCAAAGTGAGGCCCAGTGGGAAGCCCAAAATTTCACCTGTAGCTAAACCACCTACACAATCCTGACTTGTACCTCACAACTTAAAAACAAAATTTTAAAAAAGAGCTCATCACTAAAAACATTTAACAAATAATAAAGTTGTTATGGGGGGAAGGTCGTTCTCTTAATCTATAAGGAGTTAGTGTAAGTGCTTGAAAGAGTGGACATATAAGATCATGACTGAAAAATCTAATTCCAGCTGCCTTCTTACATATTTTAAGTTTGGCTTATAGGTTTCTTGGACACGGTGAGCTGTAACCTAACTGGATGTGTAAGCAGACTGTAGCTTACTCTTGTGCCAATCACTGACTTTTAGCCAATCACAGGCAGCCAGCTGTTCAAACTGGGTTCAAATAAGACAAACGCCAGGATGTAACCCATGGGCTGTTTCTTCTTTTTCTGAGTTGGAGTCTCACTTCCGGCCTTTTTTTTTCTGAGTTGGAGTCTCACTTTCCTTTCACTTTTTTTTTTCTGAGTTGGAGGCTTCCGGCCACCGCAGCCTCAAACTGCTGGGCTCCAGCAATCCTTCCGCCTCAGCCTCCCAAGTAGCTGGAACTACAGGCGCGTGCTACCACGCCCGGCTAATTTTTTGAATTATTGTAGAGATGAGGTCTCGCCAATTTGCCCAGGCGGGTCTCGAACCCGCGGGCTCGGGCAATCCACTCCCCTCAGCCTCTCAAAGTGCAGGATTACAGGCTGATCCACTGAGCCCGGCTACCCATCGGCTGTTTTAATACCTCTCTTCTGTTTTCTGTACATCACTTTTCTTTCTCTCGCCATAAATCCTCTCCTACCACAGTGGCAGTGCAGAGTCTCAACCTTTTTAGGTTCTAGGGGCTGCCCCATTCCTCAATTGTTTGCGCAATTAAACTCTGTTAGATTTCATTTGTCTAAAGTTTTTCTTTTAACATAGCCAGGAGTCACAGGTTGCTTAGTCTGGAGAAGCTGCTCTGCTGTCTATATACTCCCTGAAAAATGACATTTAGGAGTGGTTTTCCTTCCCTGACCTTCAGAGAAGTAAGTGCTCTCTTACTCTGGAATCTAGCATCCTCATCAGTAAGATGAAGGTGGTGAATCAGATCTTGTCTAAGGTCCTTTCCAATGCAAATGTTCTGTGAGTCACTTCTTTAGCGTATGTATCAAGAAACACAATATTTAAGGCCTGCTTTGACAGCGTTTAGAGGCTAAAGGATGTAGAATAAGCCCAATCCACTTTGGGCACTGACTCAATAACCATTTTTCATTGATTCCAGGGAACAAGCGCAGGACTTCTCTAGGTCTTTACTCATAATGAGAGTACATGTCAGCACCGTTGGTAACTACTGATTCAGAACCAGGAGACATTTAATAGATTTATATTTTCTGCTAGCCCCTGTGCTGGGTGTTATTAGAACATAACTTATTAAATATTTGGTAGTATGGATAAAGAGGAGGATTTTGATGCTTAAATGATTCGGAAATATGCTTTCAAAGATCTATTAAAATTTGTTGATCTCATAGAAGTCATGATTTCTAATTGTGTTTCAACTTTATTATCATGATTTCAGAATTCACATCTGAGTTCATTGCGTGATGCTATAGTTGGCAATATGATTCTTATTGCCACCACCACAGAGGTTAAAATCTGTTACTTATGTGAAAATAAATGATATCCCCAGCACCTAAAACAGCTGTTTTCTCACTTTTATAAGATGGGGTCACTTTTATTTGATGGGGTCTTATTGAGCTTTGCCAGGAAAAGAACGAAATCCGCATTCAGATTTTAGCAGTAAAGATATTCATTAACAAAACCATTTCAAAATCTATTGAAATGCTCCACTAAGAATGTGTACCCTATAAATCTATACTTTTCTTCCCTCTTCAATCACATACCACCCAGTTTTCAGTTTCTGTCATTGTTAAAAGTCATTTGTGAATCTGCCTTATTGCATGGGTTACAAGTATCTATTTTTCTGTGCTGTTCATACATATTTGGGAGTCCCTTAAGACGGTGCTGAAACACTGGGAAATGATTCATATGTTTCATTTAAAAGAATGATGATCCAAACCTTTATTTATTTATTTATTTATTTGTTTGTTTATTTGAGTTGGAGTCTCACTCCGTCGCCCAGACTGAAGCGCAGCCTCGACCTGCTGGGCTCCAGCGATACGATACTACCGCCTCAGCCTTCCAAGTAGCTGGAACTACAGGCGCGCGCTACCACACCCGGCTAACAAACCTTTATTTTTAAAGAAACATTGAGCACTATGTGTGCGGGGGGGGGGTGCACTTGAAGCCCAGCCTTTTTTGCCACTATACAAGGCAGCCCTGTAACCAGGAACTATTTGTACACTCTACAGCTATTGAAATAAAAATTAAAAAAGAAAAAATAAACAGTGAGAAAAGTGCAGTTTTTGTTTGCTTGGTTACTATAATTCATTCATGGCATTATAACTGAGTTGTGTTGAATGCAGTGATCAGCCCTATAAAGTTGTTTAATTAGAGGTATTTTTTGGTAGTCAAAGGCATCTCTAAACCCTATTTGTTTAATTCTTTAATAATATCAGCATTCCTACATTTCACTTAGCCTAAGGGATTTTTCCACTTGCTTCAAATCTAAGCTTTGCCACCAATCACTCTTGATATCTTTTGCTGTGAATATGCAATAAAGCGTTCTTAGATCACCAAGAAATAGGAGAGACATGCCCCAGGTGGTTGGAAGTTTAACCTTGGAGAATTCCGTGAAGGGCAACATGAATCAAAAAGAAGAGGGAATTCCTCATAGGATTAAGATGAGAGAGTGGGGGAGGTGGGATGCTTTTAAATGCATGAGCTTTACTACTAGCACAGTGGGAATTATTAGCACCTGATATTTTTCCTGCATTTCCTCAACCTTGCAGTGGTACAAGTTGCTCAATGACTTACCAGGTGACAATCATTATTTTTTAAGATGTCTTTCTAGTTTAACTACAAGGACTTGGCATGCTTTGAGGCTATTGCTCAGGATTCTTTAAATGCAAATGAGGGAAACCCCAGGTTATAAAGCATCTGCTACTGCTGGTTTTCAATCCTGTTACCTTAGCAACATTTGCCCTTGTAATCCACGCGCCACCTTGACAGCCTGCATAATGTAACTGATGGTACAGGGCGGGGGGACGGGTGGCGGGAAGGAGGAGGGGTAGAAAGAAAACTGGGGCGAACGTAGGTTTAACATTGGTTAGTAGCTTGAGATCCTTCAGATAATGCCCTAATGTCCCTGCAATGAAAATAGAAAACCCTATTTCCAGAAATAAAATAACTTGGAGAGAAATAAACACGCTGGCTAAAAGGGGGAGGGAAAAAAACATATCAGAACTAGCTGGACCTAAGAGAGCGGAGATTTTCCAAAAATATCCTTCCCATTGGTCGTGCTGCAGATGTGTCGCTGTGGCTCAGAAAGGCAGGCCATCTGCTGCAGTGTTTCCCTGGAAACCCCCAGCAACGCCCCTCCCGGCGCTCCGCCGCGGCCTCCCCCGCACCCACCCACGGAGCTCGCCCGTGATGTCATTGCTGCTGGCTGGGAGGGAATCCCAGGACCTGCGTCCCTCGGGTGGAGCCAATCATGGTCGACTGTGGATGCTGGAAACCTAGGGCTTTTAACCAGAAAGAATTGCAAAGGCAATATGCAATTCATCACAGTCCACAAAGCACAGTTCCTAACAGATTTTTAAATCGTGATTTAAAAAAAAAAAATTATATATATATATATATATATATATATATATATATATATATATATATGATGAGATGTATCTGTAAAAGAGTGCTAGCCTACAGTGGCAGCGCGGCAGGCAACGTTCCCACGGAGTTTTAACCTACACTCAATGGATGCATGAAAAAAGAAATGAAATGATTTTTTTAACCACTTTAAAAAATAAAGGTAATGGATATTTCTTATATATATATTGTTCATTGTATTGTTGCTTCTGCAGAAAATTGGGATAGAAATCTCAGATGAGCTATAGTCACACGGAGACCTACAGCAATGCAATGTTAAGCTAGCATGCATTTTGTCATCCACGGCTGCTGGATGAAATATTCGCTTCAGTGGAGTAATAGGACGTGCTTCCTTTCCCTCTAATACAGGGTGTTAACCTCCGGGTAGGCTTGAAAATGTGACCAAGAAACTGCCTTTGGAAGATTGTATTGCCTCTTAATGTGATTTAACTCACATGTTTGGAATCGGAATCATAGCAATAATAATAAAATAAAACAATAGTTACTTATGTTGGAGTGGGACAACTAAATAGAAATAGATATTCTTGGAGATCTTATTCCTTATTCAAAGACTGCAACGTAATTACAGCTTTGTTGACATATTATTTTTCATCAGTAAATTGCAGTAAAAATAGTAAATTTTTAGGGAATAAATCAATTTCCCTTTTTTTTGTTTTCTCGGGGAAAAATTAGGGTGTGATTGCAGCATATATTGATTGGGTACTGGTTAGTGGATACTCATTTTATTTGTTGTTGTCATGGTTAACTAAATGTTTAACCCATGCATATCTACTGTGTTGACATTACTAGAAGAAAGTCGTATGTTTTTAAAACTGGTCTAAAAGAAAAAGAATTGAACATACATTTTCATATTTTCTATTTTCTTCTTGATAATATTTAGTGTTTTGTTTATGCTGACAGGATGTATTCCCACATTTACGGTTCTTTATTTTTCTATCATTCAAATATTTGTTAACAAAGCACGTCTGCCCTTTTTTTCTCATCCACAAAGCATTCTTTTCACAGTTAAGCTAAAGTGTCTATATAGAAACACACACACACACACACACACACACACACACACTTGCACAAACACACACACACACACACACACACACACATTTTCTAAGCCACAGATGAGAAGATATCTATGTGTCTACATTTTTTCAGTATAGTATATTTACACAAGAGTCTCCAGTAAGATTTTTCTGGAAATAATGACCGTTACTACTTGACTTCACATTATTGCAAAGTGCTAACTCTATGTAAAAGTAGACTTTTTTTAAAAAAGATAAAAATAAAAATGAATACAAGAGTGGGCTCTCACAAAGTTGTTTTTTTCCTTACTTAATCTCTTGGTTTCTTAACTCCTTCCTTCCTGCCTCTTATGAATGATATTAGGAAGAGTTATTGTCAACAATTGGAATTTATACAATTCTATGTAACTGTTAGTTTTTGTATTATGTGTGTGGTTTAATTTGTGAAATAAATCTTTCAAGTAATTAACACTTTGAAACAGGAAAAAAGAAATTTTGACCCATTATAAATCCTGTTCTCTCCCCCAGTTACATACTGGGTAAGTCTATCTTGTTCAAAGTCATTCAGTCAGCCTGCAACATTGTCTTTTCGAACCTTTAATTTCACCATTAGCTACGGAATCTTTATTTCCTTCTCTTTTTCCCCACCATCACTATAGCCAACACACTTGAGTCACAGACCTTCTGGGTCCCTGAAAATCATTACCAGGTCACAGGTCTTCTGGGTCCCTGGAAATCATTACCAGGTACTACCACTTGAAAGGACCTGCCTGTCAAAAATTAGAAGATATAACCATCAAGATGGATAGACAAAGGGATCAACTAGAACATGACTTCACGGTGTTGCCTGATCTAAATAGCTTCTATTTCTGTTTTTCCAGTAATAACGAAGCAAATAAGCAATGTTGCTAATCTGAGAAAAGCCTGCGTTAACAAATCTCAGAGAGACAATGGCATTCTGTCAAAGATCAGATGTTTGTAGCAGGAACTATAATGTTTTCTGTTTTTCTTTACTTAATTATCAGGTAGACAGGAGAAAATAAGACAAAATAGCATGCATTCTTTTTGCCAAAAATGTCATAGTAAAGAACAAAACAAGACTCACTAGAAAATACCTGACAATTCTGAAAAAAGTAATCAAGTTTCTCATTACTGGGCAAGATATTAATAAAGATAATTTATAAAATATTTAAATAAATTCACTCCCTTAAAATGATAAACAACTGCCCTCTAACTGGAAATTACTGTGTAGCTGATACTTTGTATTTTAATAGTATGAAATATCTTCAGGGTTCTGTTTGATTATACTACAAAGATGTAGTACTTCACCACAATTAGGTTTACATCTTAGAAAAATATTGAAAACTATATTTTCAAATTTTATACCAGAATTTTCTAGGGGATGCTATTCAATGGAAGTACAATTTGCTATTTCTATGACCTTGGGTGAGTCACTTCACCTCTCTTAACATTGGTTTCCTTTTTTGGTTGAAAATAGAAACAATAATTCTTGTGCCGGATTTCCAGATTTTGGTCAGGTTAAAGAGAGCAATGAAAACGAATGTGCTTTTGTAAATAGTAATGCACACGTCTGATTCATTGTTATATGTTTTTGCACCTTCTCAGCAGTGCTCCAGTTGGTCTGTCCTTGTCCTCATCAGCTGTATGTGATCATGATGCCCTCTAGTGACAGCACTTCGTAGATGCCGTAGGCCCCAAGGCAGCTTTGAGAGGATAAAAGATACTAACTAGAAGGGAAGGGAGACTCGTAGTAGAAATTTGTGGGTGTGATCCAACCAAAGCAGCAGGAAAAATAAGCAGCAGCTTATTGTAAGTAAGAGGACAGAATGCAGTGGGAGAGATGAAAAGAAGCGGAGAGAGAGAGAGGAATGGGCTGTGGCTGCCTCTGGGAAAGCTTGCATGGCCTGGGAACTAAAGGAACAGGAATCTATTGGCCCTTCTGCCAATGCTGAGCTCTGGCCTCCTTGTACCGCCCCGTGGCTGTGAAATGAGTTAGTTAAAATGAGAGTTCACTGAAGTTCCTTACAAGTTCAGAATCTTTGAGTCAATGTAACAAGATGAGAGAAATGAAAACGAGATCTGAAGGGGGGGTGATGAAAGGTCTGCTGACACAGTTTCCAGAGTCGTTTTTAACGTGTCTGATCAAGTCACCTCAATCTTGCGGGATCTTAATAACGATCAAGGGGCTGAATGAGGCAAACACCTGTGGGGATTTGGTCCCTGGTAGGACTGTAGTAACAGAAGAGTGCTGCAGTACAGCTCCGGCCTCCATGGGGAGACACCCCGTGTGAGATTACAACCCCTTAGAACGAAAGCCTAGGAAATACACTGACTACCTGTCTGAAGAGCCCATTCTTTTCATTATTAATCCCTCTTAATTTACGACTATCTGAGAATCAATTGATCTTTCTGTGTGAGGCTCCTTAAATCCTGCTTCCCACTTCATATTATAGGTGCAGCAGTCTTATGTACATTAGGCTTATGTCATGCTTTCCCCAGTCATCAGTTCACAAGAACTGTGTAGTTAAAACAGTAATGGTGCAAATAATCCTGAAGTCTGTCACTGTTCTCTCTAGGTAAAAGATTGCTCATGGATGAGCATTTGAAGTAATTTTAGTAAAAGACAGGATTATGCAGCTCAATGCTAGGATTGAACTTGGGGTGAGACTGAGTGTTGCGGTAAGAAGGTATGGGTTTTCATTCTGACATGGACATTTGCTACTTGCAGAATCTTCTGTAATATTCTAAATAAGCCTCATCTGTAAAAATCCGAATTTTTAATTCATTTATTCATATAATAAAATATTTACAATATGTCAGGTATTTGTTACACTCCCAGATAATAATAAAGAACAAACCCTAGTGTTTCTGAGTCGTGACAATATCAAATAGGCATGTCTTTTAAAATTCTAAGACTGAGCCGGGCTCGGTGGCTCAGCCTGTAATCCCGCGCCTTTGGGAGGCTGAAGTGAGTGGATTGCCTGAGCCCGCGGGTTCGAGACCCGCCTGGGCAGCGAGACCTCATCTCTACAATAAATAAAAAAATCAGCTGGGCGTGGTAGCACATGCCTGTAATTCCGGCTACTTGGAAGGCTGAGGTGGAAGGATCACCGGAGCCTAGCAGAGTGAGACTCCAACTCAAAAAATAAATAAATAAATAAATAAATAAATAAATAAATAAATAAATAAATAAAATTCTAAGATTGTAACAATGTAGGGTATGATTAATTTCTAAAGCAATGTGAAAGAGTAGGTGTTTTTTTCAACCTTAAGAAGCAGCATTTAAAATTGAGTATAGCAAGCTATGGTGGTGCATACCTGTACTCCTGGCAACTAGGGAGGCTGAGGCTGGAGGATCACTTTAGCAGTTGGAGGCTACAGTGAGCTATGATCATACTACTGCACTTCAGTCCAAGTGACAGAGGGAAAACCCTGTCTCTAAAAATATAAACAAAATAAAATTGAATCTTATCTTGGGAGCCTGTGGCCCACAGAACCATTGTAAATGACATTGACCACTTAATACTTTCTTCCAGCAAAAGGCAAAACTTGTTACCTCCCTGGAACTATTAGCTCTGTCAAAGAGTTCTCTGTTAGCAAGCAGACTCAGAAGTTACTACATGGTTGACCACAACTCTTTATTTAAATATTTTTTTCATATCTAGAAAGGAAGGGACGTAAGCCCTGTCACTGCCATGTACTGTCCCCAACACCGAAGAACTGGAATCTCTTCTCTTCTATGCCTGTACTGCCTGGGAATTCTAAAACTATTTAATGGGGCCACCAGGTGGCAGTTGGGGCAAATGGTTTTAGACTTTTCCTGTCTACATTCCTGGTGAAGACCAGGGCCTTAGGAATGGAGAAGCAAGCATTGGAAATAGAAGTATTAGGAAGCATTGGGGGGTGCCAGGCCCAGTGCTGTACACAATAGTACAATACTTGCAATACCCCACCCAATCTTTGTAGTGACATCTATTAAATGTATCCCACTCAACATATGAAGATAAAGACACATGGGGAATAAAACGTCTTCCCTAGTGAGAAAATGCTAAAAAAAAAATACCACAATGTGAAGTCAACTCTGGAAGACTCAAGTGGAGTGTCATTCTATTGCAATAGTGTCTAAACATTGAAGATAGGGGAAGGGTAGACTGGGTTATTAAAATGATTTTATTTCAAAATACTGTGAAAGTTCATAAGTAAATTTGATAACCAGTCAATTTACTACCTCTTAATCTTCCCACCTTTTTTTTTCTTTCCAGTTTACCTTGGTTTGTAATTTTTCCTCTTTCTGTGGTTTCTCTCCTTAGCTTTCAGACTCTATACATTTTACTTCTCTTTATAAATAAAATTTTTAGAAATTATATAAACTTGTTTAAGAACCTGTTGAAATGAAGACTGAAGATATGGCTCTAGTTTCCTTACTGTTTCAGGCAGATGATCTGCATACAGAATTTCACTGAAGCAGAATTAAGAATGGAACATTTGAGGCTGAGGTGGGAGGATTGTTTGAGGTCAGGAGTTTGAGACCAGCCAAGGCAACATAGTGAGATTTTGTATCTAAAAAAAAGAAAAAAGAAAAAGAAAAAAAGAAATGGTGGTATGTGCCTGTAGTTCCAGCTGTTTGGGAGGTCTAGGTAGGAGAATTGCTTGAGCTCAGGAATTCAAGGTTGCAGTGAGCCATGATGACATCATTGCACCCCAGCCTGGGCAACAGACAAGACCCTGTCTCTGAAGAAGAAAGGAGGAGGAGGAGGACAAAGAGGAGGAGGAAGGAGCATTTGACTTCTTACCTTTTTCCTCTAAAGAATTGCAAAACATTAGAACTGATTTAGCCAGTTTTTTTCTACCAAGATTCTTGATCTGAAACTAAGAAAGCTTCTCCCCCCCAATTTTCAATTAGACAACACATTTTAAAACTCAGAACATCTCTTACTCAAATTTGGCACTAAAATATGCCACCAGCTCATTGTCTATTTTCTGAACATTTCTAATGGCTTGCTGTGTATGTGTGTTCTGTTTGGCAGATATCTTTAGTGACTGCTATTCTCATTTGGACCAAACTTCATTTCAATACATGTTTCAAAAGCAGTGTTAGAGTGTACATTGTTTTAATAGTCTTGTCCATTTCTGGCATTTGAACTTACCTGGTGGATAAAATTAGAAACTAGTGATTTCTGGTTCTGCTACTTTCTAAAAATATTTCAAATCATTACTCACATTAAAAATAACACTTTGAAAGTTTGTCTTCTTTTGTAAGATAAAAAATACTTTCCATTTGGGGCCCATCCTTATTATAATGGGGCATACAATTTGATTATAAAGTTTTTCTGATGGAACATAGAAAAGCAAACATGAGAACTGGAGAAATGATTTGGCAAGCAACTTTTTGTCATCTGGCCGCACTGTATGGGAAATAAATTTCCCTTGTCAAAATGTCAAGTTGTTTTGACTTCACAACAAAAGAGGAAGGAAGTTCTTAAATGAAGAACAGTAACCCAGTAACTAGAGTGCTTATTCCTATTTGTTCTATCCTTACATCACAGCAGAGTGATTTAATGTGTCCTACAAATGTCTAAGCAACTACTCATATTCACCTGACACACTTTTTAAAAAAATATTATTTGAGAAAAGAGTATTCTGGGTAAAAATGCTGGAAAATGCACAGCGTTACTGTGAGTACTTGTAGGCATTCTGTCAAGAATCTTTTCTTCCTTTTCCTTTTATTCTGGAGTTTTCTTGAGCTGAGCCATTTGGACAAATGACACACATTTTATGAATTCCAACTGTGGGAGTGTTTCACTCACAGGATTATACTTCCAGGAGTGAGGTCTGATGAACATGCTCACGAGTCTTGTAACATGTTCCAAACTATGCAGAAGAGCTTAGTTCATTCATTAGTCAAAGACTAACACATTTACAGCAACAAATTGCATTATACGCACTCTTTCTTCATGAATGCATTCATCCTATTAAAAAAGCAGGAACTCTAATTAAATGAAGTAAAATACACTAGGTAGTCCTGCATACGGTTTTTAAAAATTATGCTATATCTTTCATGGATTATTTTAAGAAAAAGCTATGAACAATTCTCTGAGAGGCTGGTCCCAAACTATAAAGAGGAGTTAGAGGTAAACTATTAAATATTAAAGTGCTTGAGAACTAACATTTTCTGAGTCATGATGAGTGGAGTCTGACATTTCTGTTTCTTCGTTCCTTTCTGAATATCTTTCAATGGGGCTAGAAGGGGAAATACTGTTCTTAGTTTAGACTAGCTGAGCACCCTCAATCATTAGCATCCTTCTTCCCAGGAGTGCCTAAATTCAAACGTATCAACAGAATACATATCAGGACCCTCTCTCCTTCTTTCCAGCCCCCTGCTTCTTAGGAATGTGCTCAAACCACCACAACATTCCTGATTGCCACCTCCAGGTGACAAAAAGAAAAAATGAGTGGCAGTGAACCAGAAGAGGTTAGGCCATCTATTTTATGCTAAAAACCATTTGGTGATAAAGAATTTGTGTGAATTAGCCAGCACAGTGGGAATATAGGTATACAAGTTGTTAGCAACTTTCAGAAATATAATGTCTATAAATATTTATTTTGGTCTCTCTCATGTATTAAGAATTATGTCTTGCTTTAAGCCCTCATCTTTTGTTTTTCCACCCTTTTTCCCCTGCAACAGTAAAATTATCACGGAATTTTCATATTATGATTTGGAGTACTTATATGGTAACTGTTTGACATTACTTAGTTGATATCTCATATTTACTAATTTTTTCCAGAAGCTGAGTGAATAATATAATAGAATGATATGTACTTATATTCATATAAATGGATATTAGAATTACTGGTTTCATTCCTTAGAAAGTAATATTCAAATAAAATTCACAAGTGAAGTTAATAGATACATTTTAGTAATAGTCATTTTTACTTAAAAATTTTATGTAATTAATAGCTAATTAGTTCCACCAGAGTAAGGTTGAATTTGGTAACTTCTAGTCTTTTATGATTTTACTACTTTTTAGTTCAACATTAGCCTATCTACTTAGTTTCAGTGTAAAAAAAAATACCCAATTGTGATATGACTCTTCTTTCAGTCTCATGATGGTATCATTTATTAGTTTTTTAACTTAATTTTTCACATGAGTATGTTAGAGAACACCTCTACTTTTTTAGATTATATAGTATGTCAGTTCATTAGACTGACTTTCCTCATTTGCCCACTATGTATCAATGACTATGCTGTATATAAACCAAAAGCATTTATGCTCTCATTTAGATTATGGATAATTAAAGTAAATTTTATTAGATCCATATGAAAGAAATAAAATCTCCCACAAGTGGGATATATATATGTGTGTGTGTGTGTGTATGTATGTATTTGCCATATTTTATGTATATGAGATATTTGTATGTGCATACTCACTACCAGGTTAAATTCCTTCTTATCCCACAAACTTTTCTTTAGAAATAAACTTAAATTCCCTGTTTGTGAAACCAAAGAGAATTTCCCACCAAATAAATATCTACAAAGATGTGTAGGTAAACAATTCAAATGATTGACTTAGCACTAAGATGATTTGATAGCTCTTTCTGCACCAAGAAACACAGAAAATCTCAAAGCAGCCTTGTGCCAACTTGGTATAAAAAAAATCTTTCCTAAAGAGCACATTATCTTCAATAGGAAATGCTGTTTTACACCTTGGCATCACCAGGTCAATTAGTGCACCAGAAAGATGCATGATATTTCCTGTTGGCAACCATGAAGTGAGAGATTTGGAAGGCTACTACGCCTGTTGTGTGCCAAGGCCTAAAAATCATGTAAGGAGGTGAAATGATGCATGCCAAAAAAATGGCAACCACCGGAAGAAGCAAATAATGCAAGGTTTTGTGTCTTTCCTGTACATGTAAATACTCATTTACTAGGAGCAACTTCAGATTGACAGCTTTTGGGTTTGTGAGACTATGGTTAGGCAGGGGCCTCCTGATTGGGCAAAATGAACGAAGGAACAACAATATCGTGAGAGGGCCTGGGTGGGTGGGATACTCACTCATTCTGGTTCCCACTTTAACCCAAACAATGTGGAATGAGGATGAGGCCGGTGGTTTCAAGGCAGCTTCTAGCTTTCCTCTAGCAAATAAGACAAGGCTATGGCTGTAGCAGACACCTTCTACCAGGTTCTAAAATCTCTCCCATGTGACCTTCTTAAGATCCTTAAAGCACCATCTGACCTTGGCCAACAAGAGAAAAGAAACAGAGTCAATGAGGAAAATGTTGCCAAGACAACAATTTCTTCCTAATATCTTTAAAGCACCATCTGCCTTTGGCCAACAAGAGGAAAGTAACACAGAATCAGTGAGGAAAATGTTGCCAAGACATTGACTATATAATCCCTACTATGATCATTTTGGGGTTTTATGCAGTTTAGAGTTCTCTAGACACATTTTTTTTTTCTTACTGGAACACACAAAATAATTGAGAGAATAGAGAGAAGTAGAGGCAGCCCTCATCTTACAAATGGCTCACACTTAGAGATAGCTGTCCCACCCTAGAAAAATCTTCAAGGCAAAGGTTGCAAGTCTAACACTGACGTTTCTGTCCCTAAATACTCCCCAACCCCAACCCAAAAACACACTTCCTAAAAGTGCCCACACCTTGCTTTTTACTATCTAACATCCAACCAAGTAAAAAATGTTTTATTTTTCCTCGGGAAACTCTACATGTTTGTAGCGAATGAAGTTTGATATTTTTCCTTCCAACATTCAACTGAGACCAGCTGTGCTGAGGTAAAGAACTGTAACTATAGAGCACTTTTTTCTGGAGAAGCACTTCTTGCTTCTTCTATGCTCTTTAATTACTATTCTTTCTCTCAGCACAGTGGCATACTCACAGCCAACCCAGTTTTGACCTGCTGAGCTCCGATGATCCTGCCGCCTCAGCCTTCCAAGTAGCCGAAACTACAAGCGTGTGCTACCACGTCTGGCTAATTTTTTATTTATTGTAGAGACAAGGTCTCGCCAAGTTGCCCAGACTGGTCTCGACCCGCGGGTTTAGGCAATTTACTCACCTCAGCCTCCCAAAATGCTGGGATTACAGGCTGAGACACTGAGCCCGGCCGACAAGTTATTTTTTAAAAACTTGATAATTCAAATCATTCAAGTTGCTCTTATGTTGAAAAAAAGATAGTTCTAGGAAGGCTCATGGAATCTTGACTTTGAAACTCAACAGAATTGCAAGGATAAGCAGTGAGTTTTTTCCTCCAATTTTTCTATAACTTATAACTTATGAAACAAAAATTTGAATACATGGTTTAAAAATCAGATCGATTACTCAAAATTGTACCTCAGCATTATATAGAGTAGATGCATAGAGTTGATCCCAGCGTAGAGTTCCCTGGGATCTTACTGATGCTTCTTCACAGGGAAAGAAACCTAGCTACTTAGATGCAAGAAAAGGAGAGAATGACCTCTAACATTACCTCGTATTAATTGAATTATCAAAATTTCTCATTTTTGGCCATTTTTCCTGACCCTGACCACTAAAAGTTTCTTAATCAAATTCTATTTTTTACATTTTATCCAAAGTTTTTAGCAAAGGTCACATGAAAATGACCATTTCCACATTTTTGGGATACCACATTTGAAGGTGTTGCCTAACAGATGTTATTCAGGATCCCATGCATAAAAAAACCTATATGATCAATTTCTTCTATTTGATTTTACCCCAAAAGTTTTAACTCTCCTCTATAACTGTGATCTTTACTCCTTATATAGTATAATTATGAAATTCATTACCATTTCCTCTTTTATCTACAGGACTAGGTCGCTCAAAGCTAATTATATTGCTTATTCATGGTGACTATATTTCTCTTAAATATGTTGTGACTTACAAAATTGCATTTCTATGTGTACCACCTTATTGCCTGCAGTATTAAAGCTGCAGACTACTACCTCAAATTTCTTTTGGAAACAAATGAAAGTGTACATTATAAATAAATACCAACTATGTTGTGCCTTTACATATAAAGAGGCTGTGAAAATGTGCAAATATATTATGACAGCATTATGTTAAGGGATAACGTGATACTTTGTTGCTCATAGCTCAAAAGAAAATTGTAAATTTATAAACTCTATCTGTAAGAACAACAGTACAATAATAGCATTTAATTGTGGTATAATAGTAGCATTTAATCACAGATGTGTTTCACTTGGGAGTTTTTGAAACACATCCACTTTTATTTTTTTTAGTTGCTACAAACTAAGAGATTTCACCACTAAACTTTGCTTTTTTAAGAATTATAAGTGAAGTGGGGACCAAAGGAACCTGTACACTGATCACTTACCTGTACACTGTACACTGTACACTGACCACTTATGTATCTAATCCTGAATTGTACCCCATATCTTTATAAAAAGAAAACATTATAATTGAAATTTATGTGAAGAGAAAGTGATGAAGATGATTTGGGAACGTAGGAAAAGACTAAAGGTTGCCAAGATCTTTCTTTTTGTAATTTTGCTACCTTCGTATGCATTTGCATCCTTATTACAGGTATTTACAGGGCCTGATATTAACTGAAATAAAGAAGCTAGAATAGGAACAGCTGTTTATAGGAGTGGAAAATCTGGGGATTTCCCCATTCCCTAGGAGCTTGGCCAGCCTTGCCCTTTTTATCTGTACCTCCATGTTTGGTCTTCAGTAATGGTTTCTCGCTGACATTGCGTAAGTACTCTGCAGTTATAAGCAGACTTTCATATATATCATCCGATTTAGCCTTCACAACAATTCCATATATATTATCAAATGTAATGCTCATAATAATTTGTTACCCCAGTTTTTAGTTTAGAAAACAGAGGCTCCCATAAGCTAAAAAGTGACTAGTACAAATTTGCAACTTTAGATCATGGTAGAGTCAGGTCAAATTCATATTTGAGGCTTGACATTCTATACTCCTCCCATTTAAAGGAACAAGATTTTGTAATAAAGTTGACTTTGCAAAAGGAAAAAGACAGCGACTTGGTGATTAAAATATTAGACGTGGCTGAAAGTATGGACAGCAGTGGAATGTAAGTTCTGGGCTGCCTAAAAACTTGTTAACTTATCCTCTATTAATTGTGAAACAGGTTAGAGAATGAGGACATATGGTTTTTGTTCTGAGTCATTTATTATCAACCAATGTGTGTCTTGATAATTATTTTTGCTTTCTGATACACCAATTCTCACTCATAAAAATCTTAGCTTCTCCACACTCCACCTCTGTTTGATTCTTTGATAATTATTTTTGTTTTCTGATACTTATTATACTAATTCTTGCTCTTAAAAATCTTCACTTCTCCACACCCCACCTCTGTTTGATTCTTAAGCTCATGCATAAGAGGCTTTCATTCAGTGTCTTATTTTGTCTTTCCTGGACAATTATGGTGTAAGAATTAATTAATACTCTTAGAACTATACAAGTAGTTGGTTCTAATGGGTACTTTACTTCCTGGTCATTGAAACACCCTGTCAGAGTCCTTGAAGTCAGACAGAGAGGTGGAAGATGTTATGTATCCTTTTGGTGCTTAATAAAGAATTGCTGAGTGACTGTTTAAGAGACATCTATGTGATTAAATATGAGTATGTATAGGAGAAGTACAGATATCTGAATTTTAGGAAGATTGATGGGCAAACTAATGTTTGATGGCCACAGTCATCAAGTCTTAGAGTCAAAACTGTTCAACTTCAGAACAAAGAAATTACCAAACTAGCTTCTTTGAGTGAGACTGAGAGTCAAGAGTTGTCTATAGTGTTTTTTGAGCTAAGATACATAGAGTCTATTATCAGAATCCTATATTTCCACCATATGTGTTAAAATGGGTTATTTTGCTCTTTTTTTTTTTTTTGTAAATGTCATTCTTTTTGGAGTGAAAAGACCTTACCCCACCTGCAAACTTATCTCTGCCTTTGAGATTAATTTAGCCCTGGCATCAAACTAGAAAGGAAAAATTCAAATTATGATGATATGAAAGAAAGCCCTGACAAATGTCTAAATCTCCTCCTCAACCCCTGCTACCTACCATTTCCTTCTTTCTATCTGTAAATAATGTATCTGCTCTAGAAACAGAGACAAATAGTATAAATATTGTGCATAGAGGAAAGGAATTTTAACTTTATTGATGAGTGCTCTCAAATTGAGTAGAAGAATTGCCCTTCCGGACTGATGCAGATGAGCTGGCCATAAAGCAAAAGTGAGTTATTTTGGTCCTAAACCCATGAGTTGGAGTCTGGATAGAAAGGGTGGAAATGGGTTATTAGATCATCAGTTCACTTCTCTCTCCAAGCAGCAATTAAATTTGTTTTCTTTTTCTCAGCTCACTTCTTGCTCAAAAAAAAAATAGAGCATTTCAGCTCCTCCTCATGTAGAATAAGACCAAACATAGAACAGGTTTCTCTTAGCATGTGTGGTGCTGGAGAGGAGGGAGAGGCAGGAAGGAAATGGAGGAGAGAAGTGGGAATCACAGTTAACCTAAAGGATGATTTTGGCTGCTCCTGTCAGGTAATGTGAGCAGTTTGGCAGTCAAATGCAGCCCTCTGAGAAACATGTATTATACATCCTAAGTGGATGCTCCAACTGCTATTTTTAATGTACAACTTATTCAAAGATGAGTGTGCTGTTATCACGGTGTAGGATAACGGAGATAGACTGTGAACTCAAGATGACAATGAGAAAACTCCAAAGACAAAACACAGAAACAAAACAAGTCACATTATAACCCTAGCCTTCAGGAATCACCTCCTTAAACTCTTTTGTAAGTTCTCTCACCACTTCAACTCAGGTACAGGAAAAGGATACTATGTTAATTATTTCTTGCCTATCTTTGAGGAGACTTCTTTCTCTCTACTGTATTTAATCCTTTCCCTTGTCTGAGTATTAGCTCAGTGTGAAGATCCTCCAATTTTCCAAGTTCTGAAAAGTGAGCAAAACATATCGCAAAGCTCTACGTGATCTCCATTCGATATCTTTCATGAAGACTTCATTATGTCCACTTTCTTCTGAGTTTTTGTGTCAGTACTGTATTGCCATAATTTCTAACATCTCCTGGAACATAACACAAATTATAGAATTGCCTTCTTCCTGGGTCCATTTATTACATTTTTTTTTTTTAATTGAGTTGGAGTCTCACTCTGTCGCCCAGACTGGAGTGCAGTGGCTGCTCCCGGTCACCGCAGCCTCGACCTACTGGGCTCCGG